>NC_141040.1:50787500-50995000 GCF_052040795.2 Danio rerio | reverse complement strand
TATGCATAATTACTTGCAACTAACCCCTAACCATATACTACAAACATGGAATTAATTAATATCACCCAGTAGTTAAATAATTAGCTACACTTTAACAAGGAGACCTTAAAGTGACCAGTTTAAATTATTAATTAAAAATTTTAAATATGTAGTTATTTAAAGTATTTTACTTATTTGTGATTATCTTATTTAAGTTTTTTGGAAAATTTAATCACCGTTTCCCTCCAAATAAAAAATAGGACCTGCTTTCAAATGTATGTTTATTTGAAGTAAATGTGTTTTCATGAAGCTGAGGGTTTGTGAATGTAATCGCATGCAACTCATTTGAAGCCTGCCGATTGTCTTTATTGGGATTATTTCATATTCTGAGTGTGTTTATTGTGCAGACTGTCAGCAGACAGATCGATGCTCATATACTCTCATCAGTACAGCTGATCTCAGAGTAATTATAAGTGTGCAATCTAGCAGAAAATTACACTAAGGGACTCGCCGTCTCTGTGTCCTGATATATTGAAGATTTATTCAGAGTCTGTGCGCAATCCTGATTAGCTCAGAAATGGATTGCAGTCAGTGTTGCAGTTTGACATCATTTATGGAAGTTTCCAATGCTGTCATTTTCTCTGGGATCCAAATGAAATAAATGTTACATATATAAAATAGTCTTTTTTTTTTGCCAAAGATTGATAACATGTTACGTAAAGATCATCCTCCATGAGTATATTTAGAATGTCTTCATGCTATCGTGAGAGAGAGAGAGCAATTAAAAGACAATTTGTAATTTTTGCAAGTACTAACCCTTTAAGCGACTGTGGCTCTGATAACTGTTTTAATCCAGAAACGAGACCTTAATTCTTAATTTGTCCAAAAATTAAAAATATTCAGTTCATTCATTAATTTTCCTTCAGCTAAGTCCCTTGAACCTTTGTTTGTTTCGTTAAAACAAACACTGTATCTCTTTTTCTCATTTAGATATAACCAAAATATTTTGGAAGCCTTGGCGTAAAAAATCTAAAATAGATTGTGTTTATTTTAACGGCACAAATCAGCACAAACAAATGACACCACTTTTGTGTGATTTAGAAAAAATGGGGTGGAGAGTGACGTCACGACTCCCAAAAAAATTTGGTTATATCTAAACGAGGAAAACGCATACAGTGTGTTTTAACGACACAAACCAGCACTAATCGAAAACAAACGAATGACACCAGTTTTGTGCGATTTTGGGAAAAAGGGAGGTGGAGAGTGACATCACGGCTCCTGAAATATTTTAGTTATATCTAAATGAGGAAAACACATACAGTGTTTGTTTTAACGGTGCAAACCAGCCCTAATCGAGCACAAATGATTGACACCAGTTTTGTGTGTTTTAGTAAAAAGTGGGGTGGAGAGTGACATCACGGCTCCCGAAATATTTTCAAGAGTTCACACTTAGCTGATGATTAATTATAAAAGCTTGTTTGGCATGCTGTCCCGGGAGAGAGCCCTGAGCTCATGAGATCCTCGAGCCCATGGCTCCCTCCTGTTGCAAGGCGGGTGGGGAGTTTGAGCTCAGGTAGATCTCGAGAACTCCCCTGCTGTAGCAATCAATGAACAGTAAGTGATTGCTCTTGAAGACAACTACGTACTAGAAGCATATCTATGGTGCCAATTTAGATTATTCAATTAACTTAATTGCATGTTTTTAGGCGGTGGGAGGAACCTGGGGAAAACCCAAGTGAGCACGGGGAGAAGTGCAAACTCCACACAGAAATGTCTGCTGGTTTGGTAAAGCCTGGAACCAGAGACATTCTTGCTGTGAGGCAACAGTGCTACGCACTGGGCCACCATGTCACCCATCTAAGAAGGAGGAGTAGGGGAGGAAGGGGGGACTCTTCAAAACGAAGATAGCAGTGGAATGAAACCCAGGGTATTTATAGTAGTTTAGGAGTCATCTGATTGGAGCGTAGTGAATTGGATAATGCGGATCCAGCCGCTAGCAATCATAAGCACGTGATCCTCTCGAAATTTGTTTATACATAAACTTCACTTAGTTAAATCTAAACGAGGAAAACACATACAGTGTTTGTTTTAACGTTGCAAACCAGCACTAATCGTGCACAAACGAACTGTGTAGATTTGAAGTGATTTAAGCAACATTGGGTGGAAAGTGACGTCAAACGGTCAAAAAAATAATGCTTTTAAATATTTTAGACAAACGTTCATTTTTGCGGCACAAATCAGAACAAACGTAGCACAAACGAATGGCATAGTTTTGGGTATTTTTACAGGATTTTTATGGGGTGCCAGATTAACTAAATGTTTAATTTTCTTTTTTATTTTTGAGGTTTTTCACCTTTATTAGCTAGGACAGTGGTGGAAGACAGAAAAGCATTGGGGAAGCTGGGAATCGAACTCGAGTCGCCGTGAGTACCTTGGTGCCACATGTCAACGCACTTAACCACTAGGCTATTGGTGACGACATATTTAATTTTTTTATTATTATGCAAAATTTAATTGTTGGTTTCCTCCAAATCTAAAAATAAGCGGATCAAAAGTTCTGTTCAGTAAAGTAATAGAATTGGGTAGGATTAAGGATGTAAAATAAGATCATGCTTTATAAGTGTTAATAAACAGTTAATATCTTAATACTAGGCGGGTAATTAGCCAGTAGTAAATGATGTGAATCGATGCGATGGCAGAGTTATTACAATCTAACAGACTCCTCCTCAACATTTCTGTTTGTTTTTAAAAACGGATAGTTTGTGGGGCGTGGTTAAGTATGTTAGCCACACCCAATACCTCAGACAGACATAATCTGAGAATTTACCTGAAAACAAACAGGAAGTGCGTTTTCAGATTTCAATTAAAGACTACAAGGCCAAACTATATATTTTTTTCTTAATGACATGCACAGATTATATGTTCACCACAAAACTAGCAATGTGAGCCAACAAAATCATTATGGCTAGTTTTGATTTCATGTGTACTTTAAAATAGCTGTGTCATCATCTGTCACAGATGTGCGTGAGACAATGGAGATGAGAATGGTCTCGGTCAGGGGAAATCCAGCATGTAATCCTGCTCAGCTCATCACTTTGAGACTGGAGTTACGTAATGCACAGGTAACAACTCACACACACACAATATACCACAGTGTGCGCTTGAAGATTGAAAGAGGATGAGGGAGATTTAATAAATGTGATAGTAAAGTACAGTACATTCACTAACCACCTGGTGCAGATTGTACAAGACATATTGTATAAAGCACTTTGTTTGTCTATTAAATCTTCCGGTAAGTACAAAGTGGATGCATTGAGAGCTTCTAAGGAAGAAGAAAGCACTGGATTTACCTGGTTAATTTCATGGAAGATTTGCTGGAGGTACTTTCTGTAGCACTTATAATCATTTTTGATTTGAAAGGGGTCTGCGCTTAGTTGTGATGCTGAACATTAGAATTAAAGCTGCTGGTAATTTATCACAAGGATGACAACAGAAATTGTAATGATATTTAAAAAACGATGTATTTGGGATCATGTAAATGCAGCATCGGTGGGTGTTTATAAAACTACTTTTAAAGTCTGCATGAACTGGATGCTGCAACCGTGTTTTTTTTTCTTATTGCGATGTAGTTACTATAGAAAAGGAATATTGAATGAGAAAACAGTGGGGGTGGCTTGTTTTTTTTTCTTCTGCGAGCTGATTGGATGTTAAGTAGGCATTTCTTTTTGAAAGATCGGCAAAAGGGTTTGGGGAGAGTTACAGTAATAGGTGCGTTCGATGTGAAGCACGGCTGCACCCGGTGATCAACGAGATTATTGGAGCACAGGCGGGGGCAGAGTTAAAAAACGAGCCATCAAGGCTGGACACTTCGGGCTCAAAGTAGCGGCAGTCATGATGACCGTGACCGATCACATGGCGTCATCATCAGTTATTTATTTATAACAACAAAAGATTTACAGTACAAATAAAACAGAATACAGTCTTTACAAACTATAGTTCATTTTTAAACAAGGGAATTATGAATAATTAAGAATAAGGAGAAATGAGAGGATAATAAAAACATCCAAACGAACAGGCCTATTAAATACAAGGCAATAAGAACAAATTTTAAGAGTTTTAACATCCCTTTTTAGGCTAATACTTCTTGTTTAAATATGCTAAAAGGGCTTTACATTTATTTACATTCATAGATTAGAACTTTCCAATAGTGTAAAACCTAAAACAAGGGGTTTTGATTAAGTTTTAAACAGTGATTAAGATTATTTTAGATAATGAAAGCATTAAAAAAGCACTTTAATCCAACAGGATTGAACAAAAGGACATTCCTAAAATATGTGAGCTACATCAATGTCACTTTTAAAACTTGTGTATAAACGGCCTGGCAGGAAAATATATTTTATAATCATAAAAATTATTTAATAATTATTTAATAAAACAGTTCTTTAACTTAATTTGTTAAGAAACTTTTAGGGGTGGCAGGGTCAATGATGATAATTATTTTATTTCAAGTCTGTAATCATTAATTTTATTTGTAAATGGCGCCTTTCAAGACACCCAATGTCGCCTTACAATACGCATCAAACAGCCAAGCTAAAACAAATTAAACATTACTAAAACAATCATTGACCAAACAGGTTGAAAAACAATAGCGAATATAAACATGACAAAATACATGATAAAAAGACTTATTTGTAAGACTAATTTGAGTTAATATTTTGGTTATTTACTAAAATATATCATTTAAATCATGGAGCTGAATGCAGTAAATAGTCTGTATAAAAAGGCTTAATAAACCTGTGCAAACGAGCTAGCCTTTAAATTAATTAACAAAATCGTGTAATATTGGTGTCGTCATCGCAGTTTCAGCAGTCTGCTGCACGGCCTGAATCAGTTGTCTGATCTCGGAGCACTGTCGGCGTAGTTTGATGCCACATGTGACAGTCACGAGGCGTCGACGCAGCATCAATCCGGACTAAACTTCTAACCAGCATGCACCGCTTAAATACAGATTTCAATCGATCTGCATGAAGTCGAAAGCACCTATTACAACCTAACAGACACCCCCTCTTCACCATTTCTGTTTATTGTTATAGCGCCGACCGCTGGCGGGACAAGGTTAAGTGAGTTAGCCACGCCCAATACCTCAGACTGACATAATCTGAGAACTGAACTATAAACAAGCTAAAAAAAAACTGCAGTTTCAGATTTTAATCAAAGATTAAAGAACAAAAACTATTTTTTTATAGATGCATTGTTCACTACAAAACTAGCAATGTGAGCTAACAAAATTGGTAACACTTTACAATAACAGTACATGAATAATGATGTATTAATATGTAAACTAAACATTACTTTATTATGAATTAATGATGAGTTAAGGTATGCACTAATCATGAATTAACTTTAAGTACAACATGAGTCACATAAGTTCATGTGTAAATAACGACTACCTTAATTACTTGTTAGTACATGTTGTTAATTAATGTATTAATTAACATTTAAGTTTAGGCTAAATGTAACCAACATGAACTCATGAGCTGTTAATGTATAGTTATGTCATGACTTTACTTGGAGGGGCACATCACTATTAACTCTTCCTTAACTACTTATGAACTCCTCTTCATGTTGATGTTGACAACAATTTTCTATTGTTATTCAGTGTAAACTCACTAGTTGGATGTGCATAAGGAGTTCAGGAGTAGTTAAGAATCGGTTAATGATGATGTGCCCCTCCAAGTAAAGTCACAACATAATTATACATTAACATATCATGAGTTCATCATTGTTAAATTAAGCATAAACTAATGTGGTAATTAATACATTAATTAACAAACAATCATGAACTAACAAGTAATTAAGGTAGCCATTATTCACACATGAACTCATGTGAATCATGTTGTAGTAAAGTTAATTAGTGCATACCTTAACTCATCATTAATTCATAATAAAGTAATTTTAGTTTACATATTAATACATCATTATTCATGTACTGTTATTGTAAAGTGTTACCACAAAATTAATATGGTTAGTTTTTGATTTGTAGTTTGTACTGCACCCAAAACGTTTAAACAGCAGCATATATTTCACGCAATGTTGTTCTAATCTTTTTTGTTTTGATTTAACTTTTTTTTAAATCTATAGTTATTATTTATTTATTTATGTTATAAATACATTCAATTTAAAAATTACATAATTATTTGACAATTAGCAAAAAAAAACAACAACAACAACAAGTTCAATGGTTTATTTTTATACTGTATAATCCATTATACTTTTTATTAATCATATTACTAATTTTGTATTTTTGTAATTTTTCTTACTTTATACTTTTAGTCTTTATTGTTTTTAACATTATTAATTCACATTTACATGCAAGTTAAACAAAATCAAAATGTGAAATATTTAACAAGCTAAAAAATTAAATGATTAGCTCACCCATTGAAATAAATATTTTCCAACAAAGCAAAAAATAAAAAATAATATAAAATAAAGTTTCACAGTATTTCCTATTATATTTTTAAACTGCAGAACATTGCATCTCTTGTAGTTGTGTTCTACAATTACGAAAATAAGTAAAACTGCCATGAGGTCAATATTATTAGCTCCTTAAGAACCACTGTCCAGTGACTTTCCTAATTGAGCTAATTTGCCTAACCTAATTTAAACTAACCTAAATTACACTTTAAGCTGAATACTAGTATCTTGCTAAATAACTAAGTATTATGTACTGCCATCTGTGCAAACACAAAATAACTTAGTAACTATATTAAAACTATTATGTTTAAAAATGCTGGAATTTTTAAAATGATGCTTCTTTACTAAGACAGTCTCACTGGTCAAGCTAGATACCAGCTTAGGAATATAAAAACACAAAACAAACAAAACTAAAGACGCCTCATAATTATCTGACCAGGCTTAGAAATATACAATGAAAGACTGCAGTGTGGAGATATGACCACCTGATGAACAGTTTAGGTTGATTTTTCTTTGCTTTGCAAAACATGAGTTGTCTTGATCTCTTTCTACAGGACTGTATGTGATTCGCTTTCATTTCAGATGAGACGTTAAACCGAGGTCCTGACTCTCTGTGGTCATTAAAAATCCCATGGCACTTCTTGTAAAGAGTAGGGGTGTAACCCCGGTGTCCTGGCCAAATTCCCTCCATCAGCCATTACCCATCATGGCCTCCCAATCATCCCCATTAACCAAATTGGCTCTACCACTGTCTTTTCACTCCACCAACAGCAGTGATTGTATGACCATACACAATAAATGCGCTATATACAGTTGAAGTCAGAATTATTAGCCCCCCTGTTTATTTTTTTTCCCCAATTTCTGTTTAACGGAGAGAATATTTTTTTTCAACACATTTCTATACATAATAGTTTTAATAACTCATTTCTAATAACTGATTTCTTTTATCTTTTTCATGATGACAGTAAATAATATTTGACTAGATATTTTTCAAGACACTTCTATACAGCTTTAAGTGACATTTAAAGGCTTAACTAGGTTAACTAGGCAGGTTAGGGTATTAAGGCAAGTTATTGTATAATGATGGTTTGTTCTGTAGACAATTAAAAGAAATATAGCTTAAAAGGGCTAAAAAATTTTTACCTTAAAATGGTTTCTAAAATATTATAAACTACTTTTTTTCTAGCCAAAATAAAGCAAATAATAATATCAGACATACTGTGAAAATATCCTTGCATCATTCTGAAAATATAAAAAAAAAAAAAAATCTAAGAGGGGCTAATAATTCTGACTTCAACTGTAAATACACATTACATTAGATTTTTATTACATATTTCTTATTGAAAAACTCTTCTAAAACAAATGTAAATGCAAAACAATGTGATTAAAAAAACTTAGCTTTTTTCAGTCTCACTCATTTTTACTTCTTGTACTGTAAATTCTGTACACTTTCTAACAGTAGTATATAATGCGCTGAATATATGTAAGAAACACCCGCCTTATTTCCATGTTACAGACTGAAAAGTAAAAACAAATCCGAGGAAACGTATATGAATACAGAAATAAATACGGAAATAAATGCAATAAAAAAAAAAACTAAAATACAAAATACCCTTAAATGTATAATATAAATGAAAAAAAAGAAAGTAATAAATGAATTAAATAATAAATTAGTTTATATTAATAATAAATACAGTTGAAGTCTAAATTATTAGCGCTCCTTTGATTTATTGCTTTTATTTATTTTTTAAATATCTCACGTTTAATCCTGATGTTTAACAGCGCAAGGATTTTTTTCACAGTATTTCCTATATTTTTTTCTTCTCCAGAAAGTTTTATTTGTTTTATTTTGGCTAGAATAAAAGCAGTTTTTATTTTTTAAACCATTTTAAAGTCAATAATATTGGCCAACTTAGGTTTTTTTTTCCGATTGTCTGCAGAACAAGTCATTATTTTACAATTACTTGCCTAATTACCCTAACTTACCCAACTAACCTAAACCTAGTTAAGCCTTCAAGTGTCTCTTTAAGCTGAAACTGGGGGATATACGGTGGGGGGGGCTAATAATTCAGGAGTATATATAAATAATACCTGTGTATATATAAATACCAGTAATGCGGTGTGGTCTGATCTGGGTGCAGTTGATCAGCAGGGATGAGGAGGATGTTTAATGAGGAGCGTTTCCTGCTGTTTAGTCAGCAATGACAATGATAATGTTGAGAGAGTTGCAGAATGAAGTAAATGTGGCTTTTACACACTGAGAGCGTTGAGATCTCCCTTTGTTTTGCAGATCACTGTGTGTTTGCCTTCAGCACACGAGTAGACAGAGGCTTTCCTCTGTAATGCCACTGAAAACACTGTCTGTTTACCTCCTGAATTAATGGAGGCTTTCTCATTTCAAACACATGATCTCGCATAAACACATTATTGTTCCTGAAGAGTTTGCGGAGTATTAATTAGGCCTAACTGTGGCGGAGTGTCTCGTTTCAGTTACAGTTTTGATAAGAAGGATTGCACTTTATCACTTGAATCATTTCGTGGATGTTTTTGTATCTCTATTAAAGTATTATTCGAGGCCTTATTCAAATATTTTGGATGAGGCAATGTGATTTATACAGCATACACATGCAGGAGGCATGTTCAATTCGATTTAAGTGTGTACTTTTACCTTTTATTATTATTAAAACTTTGGATTTTGGATCTTTACTCTTTAAAATTGTTGCCGCCTTCTGTGTTTAGCACTTGGAGATTCCCTTTAAAGGTGCTGTAGAAAATAAAGTTTACTATTTTTTTATTATTACTTTAGTGTTGCAAGTAATGTAAAAATCTAATGCAAATATATCGGTTTAATAGGGACGGTGGCGCAGTGAGTAGTACAATCGCCTCACAGCAAGAGAGTCACTAGTTCAAGCCACAGCTGGGTCAGTTGGCATTTCTGTGTGGAGTTTGCATGTTCTCCCCGTGTTGGTGTGGGTTTCCTCCGGTTTCCCCCACAAGTCCAAAAAAAATGTGGTATAGGTGAATTAGGTAAGCTAAATTTTCCAAATGAGTGTGTATAGATGTTTCCCTGTGATGGGTTGCAGCTGGAGGGGAATCCACTGTGTAAAACACGCGCTGGGTAAGTTGGCGGTTCAATCCGCTGTGGCGACCCCAGATTAGTAAAGGGACTAGGCTGAAAAGAAATTGTATGAATATATCTGTTAAACAGTTTCATTTAGCATACACTCTACAAAATACTGGGTATTCTTAACACAATGCTGGGTCAAATATGGACAAACCCAATTCAAGTTTAATTAAACTTTTCAACCCAATGGTTGGCCATGTTTGATCCAACATTAGGTTATGACACCCCAGGATTTTTTGAGTGTATATTCATGTAAAAATATTGTGACCTATATGCGTTAAAATCATACTAATGTTTTTACAAATGCCTTGTTGATGCCAGGGTAGAATGGCCAGACTGGATCCAGCTGATAGAAAGGCAACAGTAACTCAAATAACCACTCGTTACAACTGAGGTCTGCAGAAGAGCATCTCTAAACGCACAACACATCCTACCTTGAGGCGGATGGGCAACAGCAGCAGAAGAACACACCAGGGGTCACTCCTGTCAGCTAAGAACAGGAAACTGAGGCTACAATTCACACAGGCCCACCAAAATTGGACAATAGAAGATTGGAAAAACGTTGCCTGGTCTGATGAGTCTCGACTTATGCTGCGACATTCAGATGGGAGAGTCAGAATTTGGCATCAACAGCATGAAAGCATGGATCCATCCTGCCTTGTATCAACAGTTCAGGCTGCTGGTGGTGGGGGTGTAATGGTGTGGGAGATATTTTCTTGGCACACTTTGGGCCCATTAGTACCAATTGAGCACCGTGTCAACACCACAGTCTACCTGAGTATTGTTGCTGACCATGTCCATCCTTTTATCACCACAGTGTACCCATCTTCTGATGGCCACCTCCAGCAGGATAACACGCCATGTCATAAAGCGTGAATCATCTCAGACTGTTTTTTTTGTACATGACAGTGAGTTCACTGAACTCAAATGGCCTCCACAGTCACCAGACCCTAATCTAATAGAGCACCTGTGGGATGTGGTGGAACGGGAGATTCGCATCATGGATGCGCAGCCGACAAATCCTTAGCAACTGCGTGATGTTATCATGTCAATATGGAGCAAAACCTCTGAGGAATATTTCCAATACCTTGATAAATCTATGCCATGAAAGATTAAGGCAGTTCTAAAGGTAAAAGGGGCATCCAACTCGGTACTAGTAATGCGTACGTAATAAAGTGGCTGGTTTATATTAATGCTGAACTTTGATCCCTAAATGTCTTTAAATATGTCATAAAATGCATGATTTAATAAATATGTTTGACAAGATTATTATTATTATTTTTTTGCATAAACAGTGGTGGGTGTTTTCTTTAAATCATGTTAAAATATACGAAAGTTATCGTTTTGCTCGGGGAAAAATCATGCGATTAGGCTAATTTAATGTATGAAACAAAGCTGTATTACACGTTTACTGTTTTAAGGATTTAAAAGACATGGATGATAAAAACTGAAAAAAGTAATATGCTTTATAGAACTGCAGCATTGTATTGTAGATAACGTAACATTTTACCATGAAGCGGGTGTTCTGTCGACTCGTCCTACCGTGTCAGATTGTCCTACCTCCCATTCAAAGAGTAGGTAGCTCATTTTAATGACACATCAGATTTTGCTACCAGTGTAAATTGTAATGTGGAGTAGTGTGGTATAAAGCTGTAATAGGGAATATGCCAAGCTAGTGCTGTTCCCATGCTGATAAACTTTCGGTTACCTGTTATTGTTAGTTTTTTTTCCATTTTAAAGGATCCTTATACAGCATCGATGTTCTGATGTAGTTAAAATACAATCAGTTAATTAGACTCTGGCATTCACTTATTTGCTCAAGCGTAAAACGAGACAAAAAGCCGTTTACTCGCACACGCCAGTCAGAATCAGCAGGCTAGCGCAGAAGCTCCATTGAATATACTGGGGTAAAATAAATGCTCATATTTTAAAGACATGGCGGGGGGAAATGTAATTTAATGCAGTGCTTCTTGTACGATCTGAGACCCACTTTATAGCGCATACCACTCAGCCAGTGGAAATTGCTGATTTTTAAAGAAAACAGACCTTAAACGCACCGGATTTTGCAATGGCATACAGTTCACCGGAAGCGCTTAACCCATGTTACTGGCAAATTAAAAGTCCTATTAGCATGCTTCGGCATATACCCCATATCGCCTTAACCTACCTAACCACAACCTCAGAATCATTCAGATACTGTGTTGCTAGCATAATCTGATGGGTAAGATAAAATGTTAAGGACAACAGTAATAACGGTTTTTAGTAGCCTGTTAAACAATGAAACTGAACTTATATACAGGGTCACCCCTAAATTAGAGTTGTTTTTGCAGTTTTGCCGAGTAGCTCACGTCAGGACATACTTATCGATATTTGTCTTGTTTTCTCTGGTCTCATGTCACTGTCAAACCGAGGCGCCATCTTCATCCCACACTCACCTGCGCGAG
Organism: Danio rerio; assembly: GCF_052040795.2. NCBI lineage: Eukaryota > Metazoa > Chordata > Actinopteri > Cypriniformes > Danionidae > Danio > Danio rerio. Next base: position 50,982,979 of record NC_141040.1, on the reverse strand, counting down.
GTCTATGAATATTCATCAGCACGCGTTCCCATTGGTCGATTGTTTGCGGACGTCTGATGTTAGGGCGGGAACACCGCTAAGCATCTATTTAATATTCATAAGCAGCCCTGCTGGGGCTTTAGCGGTTTCACTGCAGCAGCAGAAACGCGAAGAACAGAGACAGACGACCTTAATTACCATAAAACATCATTACACAAGAAAACGAGCCAGAGATTTACAGTTTTTCTTGATTTCACAGGAGTTTTCTGAGGTTATGGTTTTATTCTCGACGGTCTAATGGATCTAGTGCAGTTTTATCACCCGGAATCCTTTTCCTTCCCTTCTGAACAGAACGCGTGAGTAACTTTGCTCATCTATAACTTTATTTGGAGATACTAATGCTTTAGTTGTGCTTAAATGTGGTCAACCTTTCTGTAAATGTCTATACAGTGTTAACCAGTTTATCCTAAAATATTGCTCCAGTTATTAGTGTCACTGTAAAAGTAATTGAAAGAAATAAGTACCAACAAAATACAGATATAGCTAACTCATAGATCATTTAAGGTTAACACATGTCAATAAGATTCCTTTGATATTAAATACATTTACTAACTAAAAATGAACAATACTTGTACATCATTTATTAAATATAGCTCAATCTTCACTACTGTAATATTAAAATCCAAATATCTGCTTGTTAAGATTAGATGAACAATGGGCGACTACATTTTTATTAACAAACATGAATAAATTCTGCAATAAATATATTGTACAGTATTTGTTCTTAAATACTTGTTTGTTAGTAAATATAGTAACCAACCTTACTATAAAGTGTTACTCATTTAAGCTATGAAATGCTTAATATTTTAACAGAAACTCTATAATAGTCCATATTTCGTACTATATGTTCTATATTTTATGAAAGTATATTATGTATACATGCTTATTAAAAAATCAAGAAAAAAGGTTGCTGATCACAATCAAACCAAGATCACTGAGATGACTTTCCTGTTAGAATAAAAAAAAAAAAGTTTTAACTTTGTTTCTGGGTTTTTAAAAGCACCAATGATAAGAAAGTGTTTGATGATTTCCATTTCCATTTATGCATTTGGCAGATTTACGCTTTTATGCCAAGTGACCAAATTTTACCTTTCCTGGGAATCGAACCCAAAACCTTTCGTTGTTGTAAAGCTGGTTTTATATTCACACATTCAGACTTTCTTCATAATAATATAATTTACATTGGATGCATGATCTGATGCAGTCTATGCAAATAGAAAAGATAAGATATACAGTTTGCGGTAATACTGAAAAATTTGACACTATCTGGCAACCCTTCCTTTTACACTTTAAAAATAAAAATAATACATAAATAAGCATGTAATATATGTATGTGTATATGTATGCAAGTATATAGCTGGCTTATTTTCCCTGCCCCTGGCATAGTTATGAATTGAGAGTGGTTTTTTTTTTGTGTTTTTTTTTAAATATATATTATTTATTTTCTACTGTTGTACCCTTTGAGTATTTGTATTTATTTACTCTCTGTACTGTTGTTTTTTTGTTTGTTTGTTTGTTTTTTCTTAATGCATGAATATGCAATTGTATTGTTTTATTCAGAGAGAAAGAAAACGTGAGCAAAATTGTATTCTACCACCACATTGGAGCAGTTGATGTCCTATGATTCTGTGTATCTGATGCTGTATCTCTCTGACTAACATATTTCAATAAAAAACAGAGTTAAACCATAATAATATAATTTCAAAAAGTGTTCTTTGCTAATCCCGATATTTAGAACTTGCAAAAAACATTTTTTTCACATTTTCTTGTTGTTTTGTTTGCAAATTCTAAAGAGTGCAATCATATAAGCAGCCAATGACTCAAATAATGAGTCAAAAAAATTGTTGTTATATCGTTTTTAAGTCATACTTGAATGTGATTTCAGACCGAATATCCATGTAAAGCAATATAGGGAGCGTGTCACAAGTTGTCACTGAACAAATGTGTGAATATAAAACCAACATTACCTTAATAAACCTTTCCATTCCTACACACTTAACACTTGTATTAACCCAACACAAGATCAAATATGGATCAACTCAGCAGTTGAGTTAAAAACTGTAATTTAAATTTAGGGTAAAAAATTATATTTATCCATATCTGTCTCAACATTATTAATGCAACCTAGCTTTTTTGTTTTTAGAGTGTAGTGCCATGCTCTACTAAGAAGAACTTATGTACATTTAGCCATTTAGCAGACGCTTTTGTCAAAGCGACTTACAATTAAGGAGGCATTAAGGCTGGGCGATATGGATGGAAAATGCAATCTCGATAATTATTTTCTATTTTGAACGATAAATATATATATATATATATATATGTGTGTGTATATGTGTGTGTATGTATATATATATATATATGTGTGTATATGTGTGTGTATGTATATATATATATGTGTGTATGTATATGTATATGTATATGTATATGTTTATATATATATATATATATATATATATATATATATATATATATATATATATACATACACACACACACATATATATATATAAATAAGTTGTTATGCTTCCAGGTTTAAAAGTGAACCGACGCCACAAAAATGAGAGGGTCCATTAAATGGCACAACATATTTTAGGCCGATAAATTTTCAGTGGTGGAAAATTCTGTGCATCTCTAATATTAACACACTTTTAGATTCCCACTGTTGCACATTTCTGCTGCGTGATTGGCTTGTAGATCAATATTGAGTAAAACAAAAAAGTGCAGTGCTTATCATTGTTATTGACATAAATTTTATCGCGATTTGTTATAATATCTTTTATTGGCTCAGTCCTAGGAGGCATTCACAAGCAATTCACACTAAAGAAATGCTAATTATCTGAAGGAACTGTTAGTGCTCAGAGAATTAGGCGCTAGAGTTAGAAGGGGGGAATGTTTTTTTTTTTTTTTTTTTTAGAGAGAAGAGTGGTCATACAGGTGGTTTGTCAAACCCACTCACCTGTGCGAAGTTCACTACATAAATGCACAATTTTTATTTATTTAGTATTATTTTTTTTTGTATATTTATACACAGAGCAGGGGTGCCCAAACTATTTCTTATGAAGGGCCAAAAAACAAACTTGATTGAGGGTGTTGGGCTGAAGATATGCCAAACATTATTAAAGTTGCCATTGGTGATTTCCTAATTTATTTTAAAATAACTAAAACATTTCTTTATATTAATTAATGCAGTTTATATTTTAAAATATTTTATATTTTAAAATTCATTTTCAACTTATTACAGATACAGAAAAAAAATCAAATTTATAACAGAATGGAGTTACATTAGTCAAGCTGCACATGTTTTTTTGCCTTGATTTGCTCTGTTAAAGGCAATTACCCCAACCCTCCCCATCATTCTCCCTCTCTTCTCATGTGGGATGGTGGGCCAAATCAAAGGTTACCATGGACTATTTTTGGCCCTAGTTTGGACATTTCTGATGTAGAGTGATTGTAAGAATGTGTCTGGTGCAAAAACTGGGGCAAGTGTCATTAAAAAGATGAAAAAGTGTCTTTCCTACAGGTGGTTTGTCAAGCCCACTCACCTGTGTGAAACTCACATTTTAAATGCACATTTTTTGTTTTGTTATATATATATATATATATATATATATATATATATATATATATATATATATATATATATAGAGTGATTGTAAGGATGTTTCGGTGCAAAAACTGGTGTGTCGGTTAAAAAGGTAAAAGAGTATTTCTACAGGGGTTTGTCAAGCCCACTTACCTGTGCGAAGTTCACTTCATAAATGCACAATTTCTTTTTTATATATATATATATATATATAGTGTGATTGTAAGGATGTTTCTGGTGCAAATATTGGTGTAAGTGTCGGTTAAAAAGGCGAAAGAGTGTGTTTCTACAGGTGGTTTGTCAAGCCCACTCACCTGTGCAAAGCTCACTTCATAAATGCACAATGTTTGGTTGGTTTTTAAATATTTAGAGTGATTGTAAGGATGTTTTAGGTGCAAAACTAGTGTAAAAGTCGGTTAAAAAAGTGAAAGAGTGTGTTTCTAGAGGTGGTTTGTCAAGCCCACTCACTTGTGTGAAGCTCACTTCATAAACGCACAATTTTAGTTTTGTTGTTTATGTATATGTATATATAGAGTGAATGTAAGAATATGTCCGGTGCAAAAACTGGTGCAAGTGTCGGTTAAAGACATGAAAGTTTGTGTTTCAACAGGTGGTTTGTCAAGCCCACTCATCTGTGCGAAGCTCACTTCAAAGATGCACAACTTTTGTTTAGTTTTTTGTACTGAGAGAGTGATCATAAGGATGTTTCTGGTGCAAGTGTCGGTTAAGGTGAAAGAGTGTGTTTCTACAGGTGGTTTGTCAAGCCCACTCACCTGTGCGAGGCGCATTCAGAATTATTATTGTTTTGTAGTTGTCATGTTGTGAAGTGCGGGAGAGAAAAGAAGAGAAGTAGCATCCACAATTGATCAATCTGATGAACAGAGTTTGGGAAAATGATGACTCAAAATTATGAAGTTAGTTGTAGTGTGAACTCTCACTTTAAAAGTGTTGAGAAACTAGGGGAAGAAAAAAATCACAAATGTAATCCTGCTGTATATTTATGTAAGAATTGAGGCAGAGCGCTTTAATAAGCACACGTTCTGGCAGCGTTTACTGACCGTCTTACAGCAATAGGATTTGAAATGTGTGATGGAGTCACAGGTAATTCCTCTGGATCCCAGACAAAAATCCTGATGGGCTTTAAGATCACGTTACTGGCTGCTGCAGCAGGGTGTGTGTGTGTGTGTGTGTGTGTGTGTGTGTGAGGGATAGAACAGGACAGGTGTGTTCAGGTGCTGTGTGTGCTGTAAACACCACACCTGACATGGTGGGAAATCTGTAGTTGTGCTGATAAAAAGGAAAACCAGGGCACTAAAGTTGCCGTTCTGTCAGATTTCAGCTCGTTTCAGCTTTTTATGCATTGTAAAACCTGGTGAATTTGCTGTAAAAATCGCTAAAAGTTGGTTAGAACTATGTTTCAGTTAACCATGGTTAATAAAAATACCTTCATGGTAAACAAAAACTGTTTGTAGAGCATGCACAGCGTGACCTACACGAGGACAAAACATCATCAGGGTAACACATGTGATAGTAAAACCTTTACTCTACGAAAAGTATTAAAGTAAAAGAGTAATATTATTGCAGTTTAAAATAGCTGTTTTCTATTTAAATATATTTTAAATGTATTCTTTTCCACTGATGCCTGAGTTTTCAGTAATATTATAATGCATCACAGCCAGGAATAAATTACATTTTAAAATACATTCAAATATAAGACAGTAGATTTAAATCTAAGGTTTTCTGAGCATCATAAGCACATTAAAATGATTTCTGCAGTTGATTCTATACGTGGGAATCACTATCAAAACATATTTTGAACACATTTGTTTTATGTTGTTTATACTGTAATTGTTTAAATCAGCCAAATCGATGAATGCCAAAGAGCTTTTACGGACTTTCAAACGTTTATGCTCTTAAAGTAGGGAAAGTTCAAGAAAATGGAAGAAAAGGTGGCATGTAATAAATAATTAATAACTTTTTTTAACACGATGATTTGTTTGAGATTATATACAGGCCTAGTTTTGTGTATTATATGTTAATGTGTCACATTTACAAAATCCAGAAGAACATAAAAAAACGTACACTGTCTTGTAATTGCTGCAATGAAATCTCCATATCGTTCTGTGATAATCCATGTCTTTACTGGCATTTCTGCGTTATAAACAACCGTAACATTAACATATAGATGTGCAGCAGTGTTGTTTTTTGGTAATCATCGACAGAACAAAAAAGAAATGCAACTCTTAAGAGCAAATTAAGTTTTTGAACCACAATATAGTAAAGTGTAAAGTGTATAGCGCAGCTCTTTGTTAATGAATGCAACAGAATACTGGTCATTTGATCAATTGTAATAAATACTGTAACGCTAGTGTAATCTGTGGTGCATTGTGATGGTGTATAATTATAAAAATGTAGCCTATTGGATAATTTATAGCTAGGTGTGTTGTACAATAATTAATAAGTATCCTTCAAAACACTATAGTTGTAATGGCGATCTATTTCTTCCAGTTCTCCACCATTTCCAAAGGGACTCGGCACAAACTTGCAATGCAACAGTTTACTTTTCGTTTGTCAGGAACAACAACAATCAAAAAACAAACAGAAGACCGTAGTAGTAGTAGCAGTAGTAGTAGTAAAACTTTATTGTCCTTGACAGGAGATTTGTTATGGGCATCGCCATATTGCTGCAGACACTCACTAAAACAAGCAATAAACACAATAGAAAATACAACAATTACAAAATTTATAGTGCTAAATTAAGATATACTCTTATTAAATAAACCCACTGACACAGATACAAAGGATTTCTTATAGCGGTTTAACCTACACTTTGGGACTCTATATCTTCTACCAGAGGGAAGCAGTTCGTACTGTGGAAACAAAAATGAGTTGGATCTTTTACAATCCTTTCCACCTGATTGAGGACACAGTTCTCATATAAAACTTGAGGATTAAAATATTCATCGTGCCCGACAATTTTCCATGCTGTCTTTCAGAGATGCATCAGTTTAGATTTACACTGAACAGATAGGTTGCCAAACCACACTGCCATACCTGGCAATGCTTTCCAGAACTGTTTTATAAAACAACATCATGAGCTTCTTATTAACTCCAAAAAGACGCAACCTCCGTGAAAAATACAATCTCTGGTGTAAACGAGAACAAACCCACTCAATGTGTGTTTTCCATGTGAAAGAATTGTCGATGTGAATACCCAAGTACTTACTGGTTTCTGACTGAGTAATAGGATGGTCATGTACAACCACTTGACGATTGTCATTTACACTTTTCCAAGCTTCAATATAAAAAATGGTTTTGAAGAACGGTCAACAAGCCCCTTCCTTCTTTCCCCTTCATTTTCCCTGTTGCTTACGCATACATATGACGTATGGCATTATTGAACATATGAAACGTCATGTACATAATATCCTAAAATAAACATATTAAATGCTGTATTAAATAGCAATAACTATATATCTCAATACAAATAATATAATATAATTGAAAAATATTGGAAATCTCCTAGTGCTCTTAATGGTTATAGTACTTACTATAATAGCTATCTACTGCCTCAATGACAGGCAAATATATTTGAGCTCAGTAGAAAACTCGTCCCTCTTCATGATATAAGGATCATGCCCAGTTATGTGGTTATCTTTTTTGAAATATGCTATACATTGCACAAACCATTCAGTTTTTACTTCCTGCCCTTTATCTGAATTTCACGCATCACCAGAACCATGTGATTGAAAACAAGCTACTGTATAGTGTCGAGTGTGACATGATCCTTCGGAAATCATTTTTATGTGCTTATGACGCTCAGGAAACCTTTATTATTAACAATAATGTCAAAAAAAGTTATGCTGCTTACTTATTTTGGGAGATTTTTAGAAACCATGGATTTTCCCTTTTACATTTTGATAAATATAATAACTTATTGTAAAATAATAATAATGCTGAAACCAAATACTGACCCCAATCTTTAGTAGTAATGTAAAATGCCGATAAAAGCTGATAATAAACTGACTGTTATATATAAAAACACAACTTTAATACAACTTCCTTCATTCATTCATTTTTCTAGAAACTACTTAGTAAAACATGCCCTGTCATCAGGATTAAAATAAATCAGTAGAAATGAGATTAAAACTATTATGTTGAAAAATGTGTCGAAAAAAAATCTCCATTAAACAGAACTTGGTGAAAAACGATCAAAAAGGATTCAAATTGAATTTAACAGGGTTAATAATTCTGACTTCAACTGTATATGTTTAAAAATGTCTCTCTTTTGTTTATTTCTAAAGCTTCATGGACATGATGTCATTCAGCGGACACTGTCCCCCTTATATTAAGACCGAACCGTCCAGTCCGTCCTCACTGTCAGATAGTCTGACCCAGCACAGTCCCGGAGCCTCATCAGACGCCGGGAGCAGCTACAGTTCAGGACCTAAAGGAAACCTGGCAGGCCTGGACTCTCCGGCATCGTACCTGCGCAGTGCCCCCTGCAGGCTTCTGGAGGAAGCGCAGGCGAAGGGTGAATACGGGCTGAGCTCAGGCCCCAAACGTCTGTGTCTGGTGTGTGGAGATGTTGCGTCTGGATTCCACTACGGGGTGGCTTCATGTGAGGCCTGCAAAGCATTTTTCAAACGCACCATCCAAGGTTAGGAGTTTTTTAAAACTTTAAAATGTGCATTTTTTATGCAATGTTTGACGTAATCTTAACTAAAACATGAAGAGAGGGTGGGACATAGAGTAGCTCCTCCCTTTTAAAAAAATAGCCAATAGTTTTTTTGTTTAATCACAGCTTTGTCAGTGAGAATGGTTGAGCTCAAGCACATCAACTCCAAAGCAAACAAGAAGTGTATTGAAGGGGGCGGGGCATGTCAGATACTAGAGAGCATTTGATTGGTGAAGATTTGATGAGAAACTGAAATATCAGGTGACGGGAAAAAAAACATTGATCCATTTAGGCGCAAGTGACAAACTGCAAGCTTTACATGTTTGTATCAGGTTTATATCGTATAAAGACAAGTTTTGTCACTGTTTTGGAATACACTAGCGAATACATATCCTTAAAACTAACAAACTGAAACGAACACCTAAAATTTTTTTAGACATCTACGTTTTTCATTTAAATTGTAGTATTTGTGTTTTTATCATTTTATATATTTGTTTTTTTATTGTTGATTAAGGCCCAATTCTATTTTTGTACACCTTCCCCTTTTCCTTGGCCCTTGAAACAAAGTGTAAAGCGAATTGGGACAGCACTACAGCACCTGCACACGTCATTATATGTCATCGTGATCTCCTTTATCATATGAGAACAGATGATCGTGACTGCTGTAGTGATTCCAGTTGTGCTATTTTTGGGTATTTATCTTCAGGAAATCACTGAAGGCATATATTATCTTATCATATCTAATGTGGCAATAAGATCATAACTGTACTGTGCATTTACACCCTGGCCATATTCATCTATGTAAACACACTAAAAACAACATTAACACTATAGCAGACACTGTAAAAAGCTCATTCTCAGCCACTAGACATTACTGACAGGGTATTCGAGTGTCATCGAGTGACAGAATGTTGTGGGTCTGCTGTACAGCAGGTATGATTAGAGATTTTAGATAGCGAAATTTAGCTGGTTTTATTTTAGCTTTTTTTTTTAGAGCATGATGGTAAAACATGAACATGGTTATAAATATATTAAAACGTGTTTGTTTGTTGTAAAAATTCGTAATAATGATAAAAAAATACTACTTTGTGCATCTCTTTACTTGTGGGTGCAGCTCTGGCAGGTGTATTCTGGGAAATTTTCTTACCCCTTGGTTTTGAGTGTGGTCCTGAAAAATCTTCATTCGAATGGGTAACTAGCCTTTCCCCTTAGCCCTACACTTTCAAGCTAAAGAGAAAAGGGGAAGGGCTAAAAGGTAGAATTGGGATTGGGCCTTAGTCTTTAAATGGTTTTACATTTAATTTGAGCTATTTTAGTGCCTCAGCATATATTATATGAAAAACAAGATTTTTTAAATTAAATTTTTATGTGAGTTATCTTACACTATCTTACACTATTTATAATTTTTAACATTAGTAAACTGTATATTTTTTTAAAAAGAAGTCTCTTCTAAAATAAGACAAAATTATATTGATAAAAATTATTAAATATTATTTAGGAATTATGAAACATTTTTTGATCATTAAACCAGCACATTAGATAGATTTCTGATGGGGGGGCGAGGAATGAACATATTTATTACTAAATATGTTCATTTGGAGCTGTTTCATTGTAAATAAACAGTTAAATGGTCAGTATTATGTTTTATTGTTATTATTTTACAAAAGAAAATTATATATACATTAGCAGCAAATACATTAGCAAACAGTTCAGCCTATTAAAAGTAATAGCTGTTATAATGAAATAGAATCAAGCTATCAAATCTCATTAGCCGTTTCTTCACTGTATAACTTACACATTCTGATTAAAGAGCAGCGAATGAATCTCTCATTTAATTAGATAATTTGTCCGTTTGATTACATTAAATAACTGGTGTCGCTTTAAAATGCACACATCTAGCAATATAATGAAGGCATTCAACTGCTTCCCTAACTTTTTATGCTCATTTAAGATGAAAAAACACCAAGATCGACATCTTTAGATATTATTATTATTATTTATGTGTATATGTCTGTTTAAACACGCACCCAAAAGCCAGACTTTCGCTGCGCTTCAAATTGCATGTGCAGAATCCGTTTAGCAAACAGCGTCTATTTATCACTATGCATCATTATATAACCGTTTTGAGAATTTCATAGGAGGTGTGACGGCACTTTTAATAAAAAGGAAGGGGTATCGTGCCGTTTTTATACTTATTTCAAAGTGTTTTCTTGCCTAAACAAAGTGAAAGCACAGAAAAGACTCACATTTAAAAGCAGGGGCGGCCCCTGGTGGTTTGGCGGTATGGTTTGCATTTAGAGAGGTTCAGCTCTTTAATGTTTCTTACCACCCTTCAGAAAGAGACTAAAAATACAGGAGTAATATACCTTTACGGGATGATAGCGGGATAGAACTGTAAAATACGGGAGAATCCCTGGGAAAAATGGGAGGGTTGACAGGTATGACTAGATATCGCATACGGACTGTGTGTGTGCGTCTATAGCGCCACCACATTTGTACAGACTCCCAGGACCAAAGTCATTCAACCGCACTAGTCAAGACTAAAGCCAATGTGAAGATGCTGGACTTTAGTGCTGCGTACGGGTGTAGTATTGAGCAAACAAAGAAAACAACGCATAAAAGCAGAACATTTCTTAGGGTAGATTTAGTTTTTTACGATTTTCTGTATGTTATGAACTTTTGTGCTCAACAAGTATTAATGATAATACAGTTAGTAGCACCAACTTGCACTTAATACCAGGCTTATGCTTGCTTTGTTGTATTAAATCAGCAAATGTAACGGAGGCCAGCTAGTGAAGTGCTGTGCAGGTAAACAGAGCAACTGACTCTCATGCTGAAGGTTGCCGGTTTGATCCCAGCTAGGAGCGGGTTGGGTGGTGTAGGACCGGCAGGGTTACATTGGTGGTGTGACCCAGAGGGGAGTGAGGTTTAGGGGGGATGAGTGTGGAGGCCACGGTCTTTAGCTTTCTTGTTAGAGCAACTGACTTCCATGCGGAAGGTTGCCGGTTTGATCCCAGCTTGGAGCAAGTTGGGTGGTGTAGGACTGGCGGGGTTACACAAACAATGTAAATGAAACATGACAGCAAGATGCTGCAATGCTAGAAACTTGTATTATTGTCGGCTAAGAGAACGAGTCGTTACGGAGATTCATTCACCAACGAATTGCTCCCTCCGTTAGAATGAGAAGTGAAGCGGGAGAGGGGGGTGTGATCAGATTAGATCGGATTAGATCACATTTAACAGGGAGGGAGGATAATACATTTCCATACACACAAACACACGCTCTTTGTCAGCGATGCCCGTGCGGTCACTGATCCATCGATGTAGAAAAGTGATGTAAAATTATGATTTTCATAATTTAAAAAAATATTTGCATACTGACCAGCAGGAAAACTCCCGATCATAGATATATATATATATAAGGGATGTAACAAAATTGTAAATACCGTCATACCTCAATAGCAATTTCTTTCAATATTACCGTGGTTGTGACTCAATAAAATCATAGGTCTTTTGGTGGAAAGTTTGCTCAAGCGAATGGGAGGTAGCGGAAACTACAATTCTCATCAGCCTAGATGCAGCATCATAGATCCAGTAATGCAGAAATGGAGGGTGCTGCTAGTAGCGGCAAAGAAAAACAGCTAAAAATGGTCAAACCTAAAGCGGGTTTTAAATCAGATGTGTGGAAGCCTTTCAGTTTCTCTCTAAAAAGAAACAAGAAAGAAGAAACGGTGACAGAAAAAAGGGTATGCAGACACTGCCAGACTGTGCTAAAATACAAGTTGGGAATACGACTAACATGATGGGGATTCTTTTAGTCAAGGGGACAGCAGAACACAGCACACTGCTCGGATTGATGGAGACATTGACTTGTACCACCAAGAGACCTCTATCTCACTCATGGCTTGTCCTTTCGAGTGGTGTTTTATTTTATGTGGTTTAATATTTTTTTATATTAAAATTGAATAATTTAAGTTCCTGTTTGAAAGTTTACAAATAGATAATTTGTATGTCATTGATCTGTTCAGTGTTGAGGTAACCTTAACATTCTAGCACTTTTTTTGAGTCTCTTCAATAGTTTTGTTTTTCCTTTAAATGATTCAATAAAAAACGTACCGTGCCATTCATACTGAGGTATTACCGTATCATGAAATTCTGATACCGTTACATCCCTATATATATATATATATATATATATATATATATATATATATATATATATATATATATATATATATATATATATATATATATATATATATATAAATGTATGTGTGTATATCTCTGGCTCTGGATGGCCACAGTCCTCTGCTGCACCTTGGTCCCATATTCATTTCAAAGGAGCGCTACCCTGTAAAATGGCGGCTGTATTGACGCATTCCTTCCAATCTTCCTACATCTAATGTAAATATCTATGGTTTCTACACACTTTTGTTTACATGCCTTGTAATACACTCTCTAATGATGTCTAGTGTGCTGCAGAATGGGAAATGTGTGTGTGTTAGTGATGTTTTTTGATGATTCTGGTCCTGATGTTGCGTGTGTGTATGTGTCTGTCCATCAGGTAACATAGAGTACAGTTGTTCAGTCAGCAGAGACTGTGAGATCACTAAACGCAGGAGGAAGTCCTGTCAGGCCTGTCGCTTCACCAAGTGTCTGTCTGTGGGGATGCTGAGAGAAGGTGAGAGTTCAATATTCAGTCATTTTTCTTCGGCCTAATCCCTTATTTATCAGGGGTCGCCACAGCGGAATGAACTGCCAACAATTCCAGCATATGTTTCCACGTAACGGATGCCCTTCCAGCTTTTAACCCAGCCTGGGAAACACCCATACACTCACACACGCTCATATACTATGGCTAATTTAGTTCATCCAATTCACCCATAGTGCATGTCTTTGGACTGTGGGGGAAACCGGCGCACCCGGAAGAACATGAGAACATGCAAACTCCACACAGAATTGCCAACTGACCCAGCTGGAGCTTCAACCAGCGTACCGTATTGGCTTCCTGAGGGAGAGCGGGAGGTTGCCGCTTGGGACACACACCAAGCAGCAGCAGGGGAGTGCTGCACCAGTCACTGAATCCAGCGTATAGCTGTCCGCCACATTCTGTCTTTATTTTATGCAATAATGTGTTTGTCATAAAGTTATCTGTGGCTCAAGTGACTGCATTCTGTGTTTAGCTTTTCGCTTGTACGGTGGCTCTGAACTGTCAAAACACCTCTCAAAGAGCTTTTTTGGATGCGAAAAGTGTAGAAAATTGAACCCGGTTTGTTTTTTTTTTTTATGATGGACGAAATTTTCGAAGGCAGTTTGTCAAAATGGTTGACACAACGTGAGGTCATTCATTCATTTTCTTGTCGGCTTAGTCCCTTTATTAATCCGGGGTCGCCACAGCGGAATGAACCACCAACTTATACATCAAGTTTTTATGCAGCAGATGCCTTTCCAGCCGCAACCCATCTCTGGGAAACATCCACACACATTCACACACACACTCATACACTCAGACAATTTAGCCTACTCAATTCACCTGTATCGCATGTCTTTGGACTGTGGGGGAAACCGGAGCACCTGGAGGAAACCCACACAAAGGCAGGGAGAACATGCAAACTCCACACAGAAACGCCAACTGAGCCGAGGTTCGAACCAGCGACCCAGCGACCTTCTTGCTGTGAGGCGACAGCACTACCTACCTCGCCACTGCCTCGCCACAACGTGAGGTCGAAATTATTTTTTAACATGCAAAAATTATGGACTAAAATTTAGGATTCAGTGTGCAGTAACCTTTAGTCCGCTTTATACCACGATAATAAGTGCTGAATACTTCAGCTTATCATCATGATTTCTGTCCTGTAGGATGTAATGAAGACCACAACTCCCATGATTCCATACTTAATCACAGCCTTATGAAAAAAAAACCTTTGTTTATTATGAGTACACTCCCTCTAGTGGCGAAAATGACATATTGCGGCTTTAAAAAAAATTTTTAGCTGATAGTAGATGGGTGCAATTTAAGAGTAAAAAACATACAGGCAAATCAAATAAATTCCCGAACTGTCCTTTTAAGTGTTTTATTTTTACTGTGATCCATCAGGATTATTCCCATTAAATTTTTATCACTGTAATACATATATTTAAATTAAGAAAATTAATTAATTAATTAAGATAAATGCATTTTAAAGAATAAAGTTTATTCTAATTTATAATGAAAATCTTTGGGTGGTTTATTCTGCTTTGGCGACCCCTAATGAATAAAGGGACAAAGCCGAATAAAATTTAATGAAAAAGTATTATTACAAGAAAATTATATGTATATTTAAATGTGTATTGTAGTTGTAAATGCCTTTAATTCTCTTAAAGAAGCACTCCTTTTTTGGAAATAGGCTCATTTCAACTCTCCTAGAGTTAAACATTTGAGTTTTACCATTTTTGAATCCATTCAGTCGATCTCTGGCTCTGGCGCTTCAAGCTTAGCTTAGCATAGATAATTGAATCGGATTAGACCATTAGCATCTCATCAAAAATAACCAAAGAGTTTCTATAATTTTCCTTTTTATAGCATGACTTTCCTATAGTTATATTGTATGCCTTGGCTGCAGCAGGTGTAATGATGTTCTACTGTACCTGAAAATAGTCCCCAGTCCAGCAACAGCACTTTGTAATATCATTGCATCTGCTGCATGCATCGAAAGGCAGCAATGTTGCCTGATTATTATGCCAGAAAGAAAGTATAGCTATTAGCCATATCAACCTAGCAACTTTTCATTTCCCATCAGTCTTAGCACACAATGTAACTACAGAAGCATCAAATAGCAAAAATATGGAACCTCTTTTAAAGGGAGATGCTAATAGTCTAATCCAATTCAATGATCTATGCTAAGCTAAGCTAAAAGTGTTCCTGTTAGACCCGGAGATCGCTGAAGAGACTCAAAAATGGTTAAACTCATCTGTTTGACTCTCGAGGAGTTGTAACATGAGCGTATTTTCTCAAAAAGTGGAGTGTTCTTTGTAAAGCTTGACTTATTATGATGATTGTATTGTTTGTTGCTAGTCATTATTTGAGGTCAGCATTTTTATTCTCTGCATCAGAACAGAGCTGTTGTACCAATTACTGCTTTATACAAACAAATTGTTTAATTTCTTTCTTTTTTTGATGATGTGGGCAAGTTCTTGACAGGTTTTGTGAGGCTTTGACAAGTTTACAGACAATGGCACAATGTATTCAGCGCAGTAGATCTTTTGGTTTATTTTTCTGCGGAAGATTAAACACTCACATCATGGGCTTTTGGAAAACGCAGCTGTACTCTAGTGCTTTCATATACGCAGCCGCAAAACTAATAATTAGATTCTTTTAAAAGTGAAATAGTCAGCAAATTGGCAAAGAGTGTTAGATTAGTGCAGGTGTGGAGCCGTATTATTGCTGCCCTCATTTTGTTTCAGTGCACCTGCTTTTTTAAAATGCTGCCAAAAAAAAGTATAAAGGCAAACAGAAAAAGTTGTTTCTCGTTTCAGTT
The DNA here is from genome assembly GCF_052040795.2 of Danio rerio. Lineage (NCBI taxonomy): Eukaryota > Metazoa > Chordata > Actinopteri > Cypriniformes > Danionidae > Danio > Danio rerio. The sequence continues at coordinate 50,967,162 of NC_141040.1, read as the reverse complement.
GGCTGTTTATTTTAGTCCGTTTCATTATGCTTGTTCTAGTTTGCAAACACGCTTTTTTCCCTGATCCCAAATCTGCATTATTAGATATGTAAAAATAAACTTCTTTTGTTTGTATATGATGCAAAATAAATTAAAGTAGTGGCCGAAAAACGTGTTATTATGCAATATAAATATATGAACATCATTATTAGATAAACTTGCTCGGGAAGTAAAGTCAAGACTTGGCATTATGTAATATGAGGCAATAAGTAATGTTATGCGATACACTCATCGGCCACTATTTTAGGTACACTTTACTAGTACCGGGTTGGACCCCATTTTGCCCTTTGAACTGCCTTAATCCTTTGTGGCTAAAGCTGCGTCCCAAATCGCATACTTATGCACTATTCTATGCCATTTTGTAGTATAAATAGTGTAAGTAGTGTGTTCACACTGAAAACTCTAAAAATAATAAGTGCACTTTAATTACCCGGATGATGCACTCATTCAGCCGCTAAAATGAAGTGTGGAATGATGGACACTTCACGCACTCAACGACCGCAGGTTTGCTTACGGAGCTATCGGAAGCACATGTTGAATAACTTTATTTATTTTGGATGGTGAAAGCAAAATTCTCCTACGAGAGTGATTATAGCGCCTCCCGATGGTGAATGTGGCAATACTCACGGCAGGTATTATTTGATAATTCTGTCGTTTATTTCACTGATTTGGCAACTGTCAAACGTCATCAGGGAAACGGTTTGAATTTCCGTTTAGTAAAAAAACATTAGTCTGCCATTTGGGGGACAACACTACATACATATACTATCCTGTTGAGTGTGTAAGTGCATAAGTACATAGTGCATGAGTGCATAGTGTATAGTGTGCCATTTGGGACGCAGCTATAGATTCAACAAGGTACTGGAAATAATCCACAGATATTTTGGTCTATATTGACATGATAACATCACACTATCATGCTGCAGATTTATCAGCTGCACATCCATGATGCGAATCTCCTGTTACACCACATCCTAAAGGTGCTTTATTGGATTGAGCTCTGGTGACTGTGAAGGCCATTTGAGTACAGTGAACTCATTGTCATGTTCAAGAAATCAGTCTGAGATGATTTGTGCTTTATGACATAGCGCGTTATCCTGCTGGAAGTAGCCATCAGAAGATGGAGACACTGTGGTGATAATGGGATGGACATGGTCAGCAACAATACTCAAGTGGCATTGACACAATGCTCAGTTGGTACTAATGGGCCCAAAGTGTGCCAAGAAAATATCCCCCACACATTACACCACCACCAGCAACCTAAACTGCTGATAAAAGGCAGGATAGATCCATGCTTTCATGATGTCGATGCCAAATTCTGACTCTAACATTCGAAAGTCGCAGCAGACTCATCAGACCAGGCAACGTTTTTCCAATATTCTATTGTCCAATTTTGATGAGCCTGTGTGAATTTTAGTTTCCTGTTCCTAGCTGACAACAGTGTGGCACCCTGTGTGGTTTTCTGCTGCTGTTCAGATTCAACATGTTGTGCATTTCAACTGCAGCAGATCGTCTTGACCATGTCACTTGCCTAAATGCAGTTGAGTTGCTGCCATATGATTGGCTGATTAGAGATTTGCGTTAACAAACAGTTGCACAGGTGTACCAAATAAAGTGGCCGGTGAATGTAACGCTGTCAGAGAGTAATCTTTACACATTAATTTATACAGTTTAGATGAATATTTTTGTACTTTTTGGTTGCTTTAAAGATTAATATATAAATCATATTATTGCAATTGGGTTTAATATCATATCAAGTTGGGCGACGCGGTGGCGCAGTGGGTAGTACGTTTGCCTCACAGCAAGAAGGTCGCTGGTTTGAGCCTCGGCTGGGTCAGTTGGCATTTCAATTTGCATGTTCTCCCCGTGTTTGTGTGGGTTTCCTCCGGGTGCTCCAGTTTCCCCCACAAGCCCAAAGACTTGCGGTATAGGTGAATTGGGTAAGCTAAAATTGACCGTAGTGTATGTGTGTGAATGAGTGTTTGTGGGTATTTCCCAGTGATGGGTTGCGGCTGGAAGGGCATCCGCTGCGTAAAACATGTGCTGGAGAAGTTGGAGGTTCATTCCGCTCTGGCGACCCCGGATTAATAAAGCAACTAAGCTAAAAAAAAAAGGAAATGAATGGATGAATCATATCATGTATTTTCCTGTACTGGGTTGCAGCTGGAAGGGCATCCGCTGTGTAAAACAGATGCAGGAATAGTTGGCGGTTCCTTCCGCCATGGTGACCCCTGATAAATAAGGCACTAAGCCGAAAAAAAAATTAATGAATATTATAATAAATTGTAATAGGCATTATAATTAACATTATTTTTAGAATTGTAATTTACATTGTTATAGCCTTAAGTTACTGATGTGCCAATTAATAAACAAACAAACAAAAAATACATAGTTATTATGTTGGCTTGAGAAAGCCAAAATACTGTTATGCTACTCTGTCTATGAAAACAAACGTATCTCCTCCTAGGCCGTTCATGCCACAAGGCCCAAATGTGGTCAAAATGTGCCTTCTACATTCAAGATTGTTGCTATATCTCCTCATGCCTGTAAGACTTATTGTTTTTTTAATAAAAAAATGTTAAATATTAAATTTTTATAATTTGGCCATATAAAAAAATTATACAAGCCCCAAATTTGGCCTAAAGCTGTATTAAGATGTGGTAGATTTTGTTGCTATATCTTTAAGGTTTATCAGACTTATAGTTTTCCAATAAGTAATTTTTAAGCATTATTTTTCTCAAAATATGGCACTCCATATTTTTTACTGATATGGCAAGCCGTTTTTGCATGTATCACCTTCACACTTATTAAGCATTGTATTTTCAAAAAAATACAGCAAGCCATTTTTACATAATGTTCATTCCCTTAGTCCCTTTATTAATCTGGGGTCGCCACAACGGAATGAACCGCCAACTTATCCAGCATTTGTTTTACACAGCGAATGCCCTTCCAGCCGCAACCCAACACCAGGAATACATAATGTTCAAGTCCAGTTTTTGACACTCATAAAGACTGTCATAGAAACATCAGGGTTGATTTAGATCACTCATATTGCCAAGAAGCTTTGATGTATCATCACTAACCTGTCAAATGTCCCCATAGCAATATAACAGTATAACCTAGCAACCATTTAAAAATAGCAATATCTCTACATCAGAACATCGTAGGGACCTGGGCATTGGTTTGTTTGACTCATGCTAGCAAATGGGACTTCCTGTGTACTATGCATGGTAACAATGATAATGGAAGCCAAGTGCTAATAACGATTAGCTACATGCTATGAATGATTATCTAAATGCAACAACATATGCTAGAAATGCCTACTAAGTATTAGCATTTGATCAAACATGTACTCGAGCATACCAACCACCTAACAATGCCATAATTGTTTTAGCAACTGCCTAGCAACCACTTAGCAACCGCCACCGTGCTTTCTGCCAACTGCCATTCCTAGTCCTAGCGCAGTCACGTTGGCTTTCTTAAGCCAACATCAAAGTTTATCAATAAACTTTAAGTTCTAGTTAAGCTTACATCACAATGCTTTTAATAATAACAACTTCAAAACTGAAAAATATGTCTGGAATTTATACTTAAATCCTTTTATAATAATGTACATTGTAGTGCACTTTTCATTTTCTTTTTTAAACATTATTTAAATAAATAAATAAATATTTCTGACTGTTCAAACCTTTTTTAAATCAAATGGTGTTTTTGTTCTCATGCCAGAATGAGCATGAATTTTCTTCTGTGTGTGTTTGTCTCCAGGTGTGCGTTTGGACCGTGTTCGAGGAGGACGGCAGAAATATAAGAGGAGAATTGACTCCGATTCTAGTGTTTACCTCAGTGTGCCACTTCCTCACAGAAAACCAGGTACAAAGTTCAATTCATTCATATATTTTCCTTCGGCTTAGTCCCGTTATTTATCAGGGGTCTATACTCTATACTCTTGAGAATATAACATGTCTGTTGTATTTTATCAGCATGCTCTGGTAGTGTTTTGCTTGCTCTGCAAAATAGTATTTAAATTTTCTTTCCAAAAGGAGCTGCATACTTTAATTACACAGGATAAGAAAGCAGCATCTGTTCATTTGTTTAGTGTCCTGCAGCGCTCATGCTGAAAATAAGGTGGTGACGCTCCTGCTGGGGGCGGAGCCAGAGAAGGTGTGTGCCATGCCTGACCCCGCCCTCCCCGATAGTGACATCAAAGCCCTGACGACCCTGTGTGACCTCGCTGACCGAGAGCTGGTGCTGAATATCAGCTGGGCCAAACACATACCAGGTACAGAGATATACACACACATAGATAGATAGATAGATAGATAGATAGATAGATAGATAGATAGATAGATAGATAGATAGATAGATAGATAGATAGATAGATAGATAGATAGACACAGACATATCTGTACACTTGATTTTATTTACAGGCATTATCTTTACATATATTTTTACACATGTACACACATACATGCACACACAAAGAAACACAAAGAAACAAACACATATATGCATACATCCACTCACACACACACACACACACACATATATATATATATATATATATATATATATATATATATATATATACACATGCACACACACACATATATACACTCACAAACGCACACATTTATACGCAGATGAATACAAACATCCACTGACATATCTATGCACACATACATAAACACACCCACATATATGCGCACACAAGAACACACCTATGCACACACACACACACTCACACACACACACACACTCACTCATAGACACAGTAACATTTATACACGTACACACATATGCACTTTATATAGGCACCATAAGTTTTTATATTCACACACACACATGTTTGTTTTTGTGAAAAGTGGGGACATTACATAGGTTTCCATTAATTTTATACTGTCCAAACCGTATATTATATTGCCTTTTTTTATCTGCTGTTTGTTTTGGACACAGAGGGGTGCAGTACTGTTAGTTCAGATGAGATTGGGAAAACAGCTGTGTGTTGCTGTCAGAAACGCACACACACACACACACACACACACATACTTTCGGTGACTCTAGCATTTGTTGGAATCACTATGAAACGTCCATACACTGTCTCACACCCACACAACGGACAATTTAGCTCACCCAATTCACCCATAGCAGACTTGTGGGGGAAACTGGAGTACCTGGAGGAAGCCCACGCCAACACAGGGAGTCATTGCAAACTCCACACAGAAATGCCAACTGGCCCAGCCAAGACTCGAACCAGCGACCTTCTTACTGTGAGCATTTACAAAAGGCATTTGCGCCCACGGAACTGCCGCTCACTGGATATTTCCTCTTATTCTAACCATTCTCTGTAAACCCTAGGTATGGTTGTGCATTAAAATCCCAGTAGATCAGCAGTTTCTGAAATACTCAGTCCAGCCCTTCTGGCACCAACAACCATGCCAGGCTTAAAGTCCCTTAAATCACCTTTCTTCCCCATTCTGATGCTTGGTTTGAACTGCAGCAGATCGTCTTGACCATGTCACATGCCTAAATGCACTGAGTTGCTGCCATGTGATTGGTTAATTAGAAAATTGCGTTAATGAGCAGTTGGACAGATGTACCTAATAAAGTGGCCGGTGAATGTATATAGATAGATAGATAGATAGATAGATAGATAGATAGATAGATAAGATTCTTTTTTGTCACAATGAGGTAGTCCTCTCCTCAAAGACACACACACACACACGCACACACACTAAACTGGTCAGCACCTGTTTTGTGTTGATACTGACCTCTGTAGTAATGCTTACAAAACAAACCACAAAACCAGGTGTTTGTGTGTGTGTGTGTGTGTGTGTGTGTGTGTGTGTGTGTGGTTCTCCATAACACGTGAATATTATTTGTCATAGTTTTGTGCACCCGATTACAGTATTTGGTAAATAAACAGAATTAGTTCTCATTTAAGCAGAGAGATTGTGAGTGTTTATTACACACGAGGACACGCAATACAGACTTACTGTGTTTTTAATATAAGATTAATTAAAATGACTGCAAAAAATGTTTTAGAAATAAATATTACAGACTTTTTGCTGACTTTAACTTTTTCATTCATTTCTTCATTCATTTTCTTGTTGGCTTAGTCCCTTTATTATTCGGGGGTCGTCACAGCGGAATGAACCGCTAACTTATCCAGCACATGTTTTACGAAGCAGATGCCCTTCCATGTGCAAACCATCACTGGGAAACACCCATACACTATGATTCACACACATACATTATGGACAATTCAGCTTACCAAATTCACTTATAGCACATGTGTTTGGACTGTGAAGGAAACCGGAGCACCTGGAGGAAACCCACGCTAACACGGGGAGAACATGCAAACTCCACACAGAAATGCCAACTGACCCAGTTGAGGCTCAAACCAGTGACCTTCTTGCTGTGAGGCGACAGTGCTACCCACTGCGCCACCGCATTGCCCCTACAGTATTTTTGTTTATTTATTTATGAAAAATGTCAAACATTACAGTATTTTTCTGCAGTAAAAATGTCTAAACATGCTACCTGGAAATAAAACTATGCAAGAAGGAAGATCATTTATTTATTGCAGAAGGAGATTTATTCTGCTGATTTCGATATATAGCAAGTATAATTATCTGATTATTAACTCATATTATTTCTCTTATTAATTTAATGTAATTAATTACCAATGGTTACATTTACAGGTTTGCATTTTTTCTTGCATAGCAGTACTCATAATAATAATAATAATTATTATTATTATAACCATTTTAAAACAGGTCTGCATTTTATGTGTTGATGCTTTTAAGAAATTAAGTAAGTTTTTCAAATTTAAATAGTTTAATTTCTAATTTATTTAAATTTGTAAAATTTGACATCTTAATATATATATATATATATATATATATTATACACTACCTGATAAAAGTCTTGTCGTTGATCTCAGTTGTAAGAGCAGCAAATAATCACTTGACTTCTAGTTGGTCATTTGGAAAAGAAGTGGCAGAATGTCGATTTTTCTGATTAATCATCTGTTGAACTGCATCTCAATCATCACAAATACTGCAGAAGACCAACTGGAACTCGCATGGACCCAAGATTCTCACAGAAATCAGTCAAGTTTGGTGAAGGAAAAATCATGGTTTGGGGTTACATTCAGTATGGGGGCGTGCGAGAGATCTGCAGAGTGGATGGCAACATCAACAGCCTGAGGTATCAAGACATTTGTGCTGCAAATTACATTACAAACCACAGGAGAGGGCAAATTCTCCAGCAGGATAGCGCTCCTTCTCATACTTCAGCCTCCACATCAAAGAAGCAAAGAAGGTGAAGGTGCTCCAGGATTGGCCAGCCCAGTCACCAGGCATGAACATTATTGAGCATGTCTGGGGTAAAATGAAGGAGGCATTGAAGAAGAATTCAAAGAATGTTGATGAACTCTGGGAGTCCTGCAAGAACACTTTCTTTGCCATTCCAGATGACTTTATTAATCAGTGATTTGAGTCTGAGATGTATGGATGCAGTCCTCCAAGCTCATGATGGAGTCAGACACAATATTCATTCTGTTTCCACTGCAGCATGACTTTATATTCTATTCTGTAAATTATTTCTGTTAAGTGACAAGACTTTTGTCTAAGCAAAGTCAGACCTTACTGTCCTAATGAAATCAGTAAAAATCAAGGCATGATCATATTTTATTTTGGTCAAATAAGTGTAATCTAGAGGATTTTGCCTTTCATATAAGCCACTTCTAATACTGAATGATCAACTAGAAGTCAAGTTATTATTTGGTGTTTCTAAAACTTGGACACATTTAATCCAAGGCATATGTGTGTGCATGCAGGTGTGTGTGTATTTAACATATAGATGAGTGGTGTTTTGTGTTCATGTCAACAATGCATTAGTGTGTATGTGTGTGTGCGTGACAACAGCTTTGTCTTTCCTCTGGCGTCTGAAGCTGGCTGTACAATAATAGATGACATCATTGATTTAAACAGCTGGGTGTTTTTCACTGGTGTTGTTTAAGTGTCACGATGCCCCTTTGAGTCTGTTAACATGTTTCACAAATGTCGATGCGTAACTCAGTGTTCAGCTCTCGCTCGATCAGCGCAGAGATCCAATCAGCTAATGAACGTCAGTCAGCTGATAAACATCACATCACTGCTGCTTTAATTAACTATAGAGGAGAAGGAGAGAGATTCAGCTGACACTGACACACACACATAACAATTTATACACATACAGTGCATCCGGAAAGTATTCATAGCACTTCACTTTTTCCACATTTTTTAATGTTTCAGGCTTGTTCCAAAATGGATTAAATTAATTTATTTCCTCAAATTTCTACACACAATACCCCATTATGACAATGTGAAAAAAAGAGTTTGTGAAATTGTTGCAAATTTATTAAAAATAAAAAAGTTGAAAAATCAGATGTGCATCAGTATTTACAGCCTTTGCTCAATACTTTGTTGATGCACCTTTGGCAGCGATTACAGTCTTGAGTCTTTTTGAATATGATTCCACAAGCTTGGCACACCTGTCTTTGGGAATGTTTGCCCATTCCTCTTTGCAGCACCTCTCAAGCTTTATCAGGTTGGATGGGAAGTGACAGTGTACAGTCATTTTCAGATCTATCCAGAGATGTTCAATAGGATTTAGGTCTGGGCTCTGGCTGGGCCACTCAAGGATATTCACCAAGTTGTTGTGAAGCCAATCCATTGATATTTTGGCGGTGCGCTTTGGGTCATTGTCCTGCTGGAAGATGGACCGCCGCCCCAGTCTGAGGTCAAGAGCACTCTGAAGCAGGTTTTCATTCAGGATGTCTTTGTACATTGCTGCATTCATCTTTCCCTCTATCCTGACTAGTCGTCCAGTTCCTCCTGTCCTAAAAACATCCCCACAGCATGATGCTGCCACCACCATGCTTCACTGTAGAGATGGTATTAGCCTGGTGATAAGTGGTGCCTTGTTTTTTCCAATTGTAACGCCTGGCATTCACTCCAAAGAGTTCAATTTTAGTCTCATCAGAGCAGAGAATTTAGTTTCTTATGGTCTGAGAGTCCTTCAGATGCCTTTTGGCAAATTCCAGGCGGTGAGTGGCTTCCGTCTGGCCACTCTACCATACAGGCCTGACTGGTGGATTGCTGCACAGATGGTTGTCCTTCTGTAAGGTTCTCCTCTTTGCACAGATAAACGCTGGAGCTCAGACAGAGTGACCATCGGGTTATTGATCACCTCCCTGACTGAGGCCCTTCTCCCCCCGATCACTCAGCTTAGATGGCCGGCCAGCTCCAGGAAGAGTCCTGGTGGTTCAAACATCTTCCACTTATGGATGATGGAGGCCACTGTGCTCAATGGAACTTTCAGAGCAGCAGAAATTTTTCTGTAACCTTCCCCAGCCTTGTGCCTCAAAACAATCCTGTCTCGGAGGATTCTTTTGTCTTCATGCTTGGTTTGTGCTTTGACATGCACTGTCAACCCTGGGACCTTATATAGACAGGTGAATGCCTTTTCAAATCATGTCCAATCAACTGAATTGACCACAGGTGAATTTCATTTAAGCTGCTGAAACATCTCAAGAATGATCAGTGGAAACAGAATGTGCCTGAGCTCAATTTAGAGCTTCATGGCAAAGGCTGTCAATACTGATGTACATCTGATTTTTCAGGTTTTTTTCAAAAACTCTTTTTTCCACATTGTCAGAAATGCCAACTGGCCACGCTGGGAATTTGCCAGGGGTATGGATAATTTCCGGTTTGACTGTTTATTGACTGTTTATACAGTGTCTGAATACATTTTTGTAGGTATTGTTTAGCCGAAAGATAGACTGAAAAGTTCTTTATTTTTCTGATGTCTGTTGTGTGTCTGTGTCAGGTTTCTCCAGCCTCTCACTGTCGGATCAGATGAGTCTCCTACAGAGCGCCTGGATGGAGATTCTGGTCCTGCGGGTGGCGTTTCGCTCTCTGCCCTGCGACGACAGGCTGCTGTTTGCGGACGATTACATCATGGATGCGGAACAGGCCAAATGTGCCGGTCTGCTGGAGCTGCACACGGCCATATTACAGCTGGTGCGCAGATACAGATGCATGAGCCTGGAGAGAGAAGAGTTCGTCACTCTGAAGGCCATCGCTCTCGCTAACTCAGGTCAGACTTGCTTGCACACACTGATCTCCATGATCGATGTGTAATGCATTTTTAACATACAGCTGAAGTCAGAATGGCTTTCCAAACACATGCATGAATCGGGTAAGCTAAATTGTCCGTAGTGGATGTTTCCCAGTGATGGGTTGCAGCTGGAAGGGCATCTGCTGCGTAAAACGGGCTGGATAAGTTGGCGGTTCATTCCGCTGTGGCGACCCCGGATTAATAAAGGGATTAAGACGGAAAAAAAAAAAAATGATTGAATGAATGTTTGCTAGTTGTTTTAGTTTCAAGATCTAAGGTAAACTATTTGCTGCTGCTTTTGGTAGTATGACAATAAAAGTTTGCGCGCACTTGCCGAATAAATCTCTTTCTGATTCTCTAATTTTGGATGCGATTACTCTTTTCCCAGCACTAGTAAAAGTCTGAAATGTTGGTTGATTTCCTCTCTCAGACTCGATGCACATTGAGGACGTGGAGGCGGTTCAGGGTCTTCAGGACGCCCTGCACGAGGCTCTGCTGGATTACGAGTGTGTGCATCACAGTGAGGACCCTCGACGGGCAGGAAAACTCATCATGACTCTCCCGCTGCTCCGCCAAACCTCCGCTAAAGCCGTTCGTCATTTCTGCAGCATCAAACAGGACGGACGCGTCCCAATGCACAAACTCTTCCTGGAGCTGCTGGAGGCCAACATCTGATCGGCAAGCCCATTGGACTGTCAGACTGAGGTGACACGCCCCCTCTCGCACACCATTGGCTGAGGGAGGATTGGTCACAGATACAGGGGAAATTACTTATTAACAATAACACAGGATATACTCCATACGGATACAGTTGGTCAAAATGATTCGCCTCCTGGTCATTTTTTGTGTTTTCTTTTTAAAATATTTACCAAATGCTGTTTAACGGAGGAGGGAATTTTTCACAGTATCTCCTATAATATTTTTTCTTCTGGAGAAAGTCTGATTTGTTTTATTTCGGCTAGAGTAAAAGCAGTTTTTAATTTTATAAAGTGAAGTTTATTTATAAACTAATTTCGAGAGGATCATGTGCTTATGATTGCTTGCGGCTGGTTCTGCATTATCCAATTTATTATTAACCAATCAGATGATTCCTAAGTTACTATAAATACCAATAATATCCAGCTGCAGGCCCGCAGAACCACACACGTTTTAGGCGCACACAATCTAGGACACACAATCTAGGCAAACCATATATGGTTACGATGGATGTTAAAGTTATAACGTCTTTTTGGACATCGTCATCGATATATTTTGATATATATGGTTAATAAATATTGTACACAATAAACAATAGTGTTTACTTTACTTTATTTCACAAATATTGCGATTGAGACAGCCGAATGGGGGGCAGTGTTTCCGATCACCATTCAATATAATAGAGTGAACAGTTTTTAATCAGTCATTATAGCTGATCAGTCATTATTATCTGACAATAATATGGCAGATACTCGTTTGCTGGCCTTGCTGAATGATCTCATTTGGACAGGTTTAATTTATATAATGGATTAATTTATGATGAAGGAAATAATAGCAAGTTAATATAGGCAATAATACATTATATGTAATAAAAATCTTTTTACATGTAACAAATGTATAACACTATATTAATATTTTACTCAAGCGATTTAATAGTGTTTATAAACTAATGTATTAGCTTAATTTTCTAATAACCTTTTAATTAATGATTTCCCACATTTAAAACTATTTAAAAGTAATTTAATACTACAGTAATAGGAAACAAATAGGAACAAATTAACTTTTAATAAAAAATCATAAGTGTGTGTATATATATATATATATATATATATATATATATATATATATATATATATATATATACATATATACACACACACACACATACACACACACACATACATATATATATATATATATATATATATACATTTATATATATATATATATATATATATATATATATATATAACACCTTTAACAGTGACAGTTTAGTAAAAGATAGTAGTTTATATATAAACTTTTAATTATAATCAGTTAAGATAATCAATTTATAACTATATATATATATATATATATATATATATATATATATATATATATATATATATATATATATATATATATATATATATATATATATATATATATATATATTGTTTGAATGGTTAACTATAGTAGGCTAATTTATTTTAAAGTGACATATTATTGTTTGCTTTTTATACCAAGTATAATAATATTAAGAGCTTGAATTAGTTTATTACACTTAATCCAACAATTAGACGGTCTATTATGTTTTCTTTGTGTATATGGACACATGAATAAAGTCATAAGTTTCTTTAACCAATTATTTTTATTTACATAATTTAAGTTCAAAAACTGCAGAGATGTTAAAATGATCGTTACAATATAATAATAATAATGACTGAAATGGGAAACTATATTTGTGAAATTCAATAGGTGGTGATAATGCTAAAGAGTTAGTTACCATATATGGTTTGCCTAGATTGAGTGTCCTAGATTGTGTGCCTCAAACGTGTGTGGTTCTGCGGGCCTGCAGCTGGATATATCTCATAAATACCCTAAGCTTCATATAACAGCCATCTTTGTTTTGAAGAATCCCCCTTCCACTCCTCCTTTCCCAGATGGGTGGCACGGTGGCCCAGTGGTTAGCACTGTTGCCTCACAGCAAGAACGTCACTGGTTCTACTCCTTACCAAGCCAGCTATTGTTTATTATAGTTATTAAATTTTATGATAGTTATTATGTTTAGAAATAGGTTGAAAAAAAAAATCTTCTCTCCGTTAAACAGAAATTGGTAGAAAATAAACAGGAGGGCTAATAATTCTGACTTTAACCGTGGTTGAGGATGATTAATACATGTCAAAGGTATCAAATATACAGCAAATGAAGAGACCATTGAATGTTTTCTGGATTTACTCAGTTTGGTAGGTTTGGGGTTTGAGTAAACAGTTCATATTTGTTTGATTCTATAAAGGTCTGAGAACATTTCTTCCAAATATTTCAAATAGAAATATTGTCATTCAGAGAATTTTATCTCTAAAATGATTGAAAGTCAGTGGTTATTAAGCCTATTATTAATTTCTTAAGGTCTTGTGAAATTAAATATTTATTATTATTTTTTTATGTTAGTATTAGTAACTGCTTAATTAGTATTGGTACTCTGTTTCAACTGGTGTTGTGTTGTTAAAAAATTAATGGAAACTAGTGATGGGTCGTTCATGAACGATTCGTTCTTTTTGAACGAATCTTCAATATGACTCGGGAACTGCGAGTCCTCTCAGGGAGTGATTCGTTCATCTGCGCGTGCGCACATTTGAGCAGGTAATATTGTTAATTTCAAGTCTTCATCACATTGGCAGAAGCAAATCATATGCGTTTAGAGCCGGAAAAAGAATTGATCCGCTCACCTCTCGAGTCCTCTTATCGGATCTGAGTCACTTGTTCATCACGGGCCAATCTTACGCGTTTAGAGCCGGGAAAAGAATTGAACCGTTCATCTCTCGAGTCCTCGGGTTTGAGTCATTCTGTGCATTGATTAAGATTATATGTGCCTGTCAGTGTAACGTGAATAAACACCTGACATTTAAAGACATGAAGAGGTGAGCGGAGCAAAGAGACAACAATACCTTCATAGACAAAAGAGCAGGTCAACACTGAATTATTATTTTCTCCTTCATATATTCTATTTATGATTTATTTGTCGTGCAATCAACCTTTTGGGCTTGTTATAGATGTGTTTGGAAGCCATTCGTAACATTTTAATAATATTTTGGCAAACTGAACCAAATGAACGAAATGACTCGAAAAAAGATTCGTTCATCTTGATGAACGAGACTCAAAGATCCGAGTCAGTAAAATGATCCGAACTTCCCATCACTAATGGAAACACATAATGTTTTTGTCACGTTGACCATTTATCAGTAACAGATGCTTCAGGACAAAACAAAAATAATGTTTTACTCAAACACATCTATAAATTCATTGTGAATCCAGAAAAGTGAGAATTTTCATGTGCACTACTGTTTTCATTTCTTTTTATAAAACTGAAATGAATGAAACTGACCACATGTGATGCTGAAGACATTTGTAATGTTATAAAAAGTGCTACATCTGTCAAAAGAATGCACATTAGACTGATTTCTGATCATGTGATAGTGAAGACTGCAGTAATGATGCTGGAAATTCAGCTTTTCACCAGAGAAACTAATTAGTTTTTCAAATATATTCAGATTGAAACCAGTAATAGCAGTTAGTAATGATCTTTCACAGTATTACTGGTTTCATTGCTTTTTCTTATCAAATAAATGCTGCTTTGCTGAGCTGAAGAGACTTCTTTTAAACAAAGTTGAAGACAAAATTATATTATTTTTATTACATTTAAATTAATTAATAATTTAGTAATTTCCAATGGGGCTAATAATACTGATCACTGCAGTATGTATATATGTATATATAAATATGTATGTATATATGTATATATATATATATATATATATATGTGTGTGTGTATATATATATATATATATATATATATATATATATATATATATATATATATATATATATATATGTGTGTGTGTGTGTGTATATATATATATATATATATATATATGTATATATGTATATATATATATAAGTATAAATAATAAGTTTACCATAATAAAGAAAGAAATGTCTCTGTATATGTGAGGACTTATCAATCTCGCCTGTGTTTGTCTGTTTAATAGTGAGCATGATCACTCTACTAATGTTTCCTAGAATCTCCTATATGAATATCCACTGTCTCACTTCTCTGTGAGATTTTTAACAATTTTTTTTTTCTTGTTGTTGTTGCTTGTATGACGCTCTCATGAAAAATAATGTTTTTTCCTCCCCCGATCTGTTGATTATATGTCTTTTTTTATTTTTAAATAAAGGCTAAAATGTGATCTGAATTCCGTGAAGTTCTGTGAATTCATCTTTGGTTTGAAGATTTTCCAGCATGTAAATCTGTTTGGAGAGCAAACACTGCTTACGTTCGCAAAACATCAAGTCAGTTTGTGTTCAGGCACAGAAATGATCTAATTACATGATTTATTTGTGGATTATTTGTCTGTTTGTTTTCTTATCAAATGCATGACAAATAAACACACACACAGGCATGTATTTGACTTCCATCACTGAGGGATCATTAGATATTCTTGTACCATAAAATAAGGGTATTTCACCAGTGTTCTGGTTGCTTTCTAAGTTGCCATGTGGGTGCTATGGTGTTATGCTCAGTCGTGGAATTTTAAAGAGCCCATATGATGCATTATAAAAGGTCATATTTTGGTTTTGGGGGTTTCTAACAACAGGCTGATATGCATGCAAGGTCAAAAAACACTTTCCTTGTCTTATAATATCCATCTTTTTTTACCTAATTATTCCAACAACTCCCATATGATTTATTCAGATGATTCATTTTTTTTCCCGAACCTCAAATCACCCATCAGATCATTTATTATGGCCTTTTGAATATGGGATTTTGGTGGAAGATTACATTGTAGCTGTTTTGGTGCCTGTGCCTTTAAATGCAAATGAGCTTGTTCTTCCCACCCACCATTCCCACATGCATCTGCTGCATCACACAAACAGCAGTCAGTAGCGAGGTTATATAATAGTTTTGGATTTCCTATTAGTTTTAGTATTTCGTTTTGACTTTTTGTTTTTAAATTCAGATCGTTTTAATTTGTTTTTGGAGGCAGATTTACTCGTTTTTATTATTCATTCATTTTCTTTTCGGCTTAGTCCCTTTATTAATCCGGGGTCACCACAGTGGAATGAACCGTCAACTTATCCAGCACGGTTTTATTTGCAGTGGATGCCCTTCTAGCTGCAACCCCTCTCTGGGAAACAACCATACACACTCATACACTACAGACAATTTAGCCTACCCAATTCACCTGTACCGCATGTCTTTGGACTGTTCGGGAAACCGGAGAACCCAGAGGAAACCCACACGAACAGAGGGAGAACCTGACCCAGCCGATCTCGAAAAAGCGACCTTCTTGCTGTGAGGCGACAGCACTACCTACTGCGCCACTGTCACCCTAGTTTTTTTTATTAGTTTCTATATTTTGAAATGACCTAGTTTTAGTTTAGTTTTCATTAGTTTCAGTATTAGTTTTAGTTTTTTTTTTTGTTTGTTTTTTTTCTAAATGAGGATATTTGTTGGGTACAAGATTCAAAATCAACAGAATAAATATTGTATAATATAAACTCAGCCATACATTTTTTGAAACATGAACACTATCATCCAACAATACCATCTACCCATCCTCAAATTCAAATACAACAGCTCACAAGACAGCAACCCAAAGTACAAGATGTGTGCAAGGCTGCTCTGAGATTAGGTACACACAGTGCTGTAAAGTAACTAATTACAAATACTCAAATTACTGTAATTGAGTAGTTTTTCTCAGGAATTGTAATTTAGTAAGTAATTTTAAAAATGTCTACTTTTTATGTCTACTACTAAAAAATGTCTACATTTTTAGTGCAGTATTGGTACTTTTACTCCACTACTTTCCTTCAACCTGCAGTCACTACTTTATTTTTTCTTGTCTATGGGGATAAGAAAAATCAGTCCTGTGATTCCTGTCCAATTAAATCTCACATAAAAGGTAAATCACATCATAATGAACTACCTCAAAATAGGGTTGATCAAAAGAAATATATTAATGCAATTCAAATATATAATATATGAATTGATGTTTACTTTAGACTTAATATAAATATATGTTTATATTGTACAATTATAATGATTAAAATATATTTTTGTCAAATAATTTTGTGGCTAAAAAGTATCTGCTCAGGCACCGGTACCGTTTTAAAAGTATCGATTTAGTATTGAAATAACCCCAAACGATACCCAACCCTACCTCAAAACATGTGCGCTTTATAAGTGCAGCAAACTGTCATCTCAAGGATGATCAGGAAAAATGAACAACAGTTAAATATATGTGTCACAGCAAAGGGTCTGAATACTGAGAACTGTGATATTTCAGCTTTTCTTTTTTTTTTTAAATCAGCACAACTCTGTGTTTTTCTGTTAATATGGGCTGTGGTGTGGACATTAATACGGAAAAACAATGAACTTCAATTATTTTTGCAGACGGCTGAAATATAACAGAGTGAATAATTTATGGGGATCTGAACACTTTCCATACCCACTGTAAGTGGTTTCTATGCGGCGTCTAGATCGCTTTAGTTGGTATCCTCTAATCAAGGTTGGCATGTTTTGCTATGAAGGTATTCTGGCTGCTATCTAGGGTGTTATATTGTTTCTAGGGTGTTTTGGTTAGTGGCCAGGGTGACTTTAGCTGTTTTTTAGTGTTGCTCTGTGGGCTCTTCTCAATGTTTGGTTATGGTCATGGAGTTCATCTTCAAGTGTCTTGATTTTCTATTGATGCTGATCTTAGGTTCTTCCTTCAGGGAGTTTTTTTCTGAGCGTGAGAGATCATTGAGATGCGGCTGTAATTTTCTGTCTATGGATAATCAAGCTAATCGATGCAGATGAATTAAGCGAGTGTCAGACAGCTCCACCTGCATCATTTCACAGACCGTCAGGAACCGTCAGCACATTAGACTCTCTTCACTGAGAGACGCCGCTGTAATTAATGAGACTCATAGAAAAGTTGCTTACACAGGAGAAAAACTCCAAACGGGACAGGTCGTGCTTTCAAATTTTGTGACTATCACTGTAGTCCCCCTTTTAAAAAATATAGTTTTATCCTTTTTACAGTGAATACGGACTATATATTTTGGTGCATTTACATTTTTATTAAACGGCTATAGGCATGAAAAAATGAGTTTGGCCGCCGAACATCATTAGTAATACCATTACAAAGATAGTACATTTGAATTAAAAATATAAAGTACAAAGTTCAACATTTTATATGGTTTATGTTTCCCTTGGTTTTTCATCATTATTACATTTGTTATTAATATTTTCTAACATATTCATTTGGGTGGACTATTTTTTTTTAACTGTGATCTTATGTTATTTTGTTAAATAGTTGTACCAAAGCTAAAGACTGATCTAATGTCTATATAATATATAATAATAACCTTGAAAACACTAGATTAAAAATCAAGCATTTTCCAGGATTTCCAGCACCCGTACGAACCCTGATATATATATATATATATATATATATATATACACAAATATATTACTGTAAAGCATCAGAGCAACATATGTGTATGTGTATGTGTGTGTGTGTGTGTGTATATATGATAAATTAAGAGATGTAATGTAATGTAATGTAATGTAATGTAATGTGTATTTTGTAATGTAATGTGTATTTATATAGCGCATTTTATTGTGTATGGCCATACACCCAAAGCGCTTCACAATCATGAGGGGGGTCTCTCCACACCACCACCAGTGTGCAGCATCCACTTGGATGATGCGACGGCAGCCACAGGACAACGGCGCCAGTGCGCTCACCACACACCAGCTATTGGTGGAGTGGAGAGACAGTGATCGAGCCAATTCGGTGGAAGGGGATGATTGGGAGGCCATGATCGTAAGGGCCGATAGAGGGACTTTTGCCAGGACACCGGGGTTACACCCCTGCTCTTTCACAAGAAGTGCCATGGGATTTTTAATGACCACAGAGAGTCAGGACCTCGGTTTAACGTCTCATCCGAAAGACGGCGCCCACTGACAGTATAGTGTCCTCTTCACTTTTACTGGGGCATTAGGACTCACACAGACCACGGGTTGAGCGCCCCCTGCTGGCCTCACTAACACCACTTCCAACAGCAACCTAGTGTTCCCTAGTGGTCTCCCATCCAGGTACTAACCAGGCTCAGCCCTGCTTAGCTCCAGTGAGTAACCGGTCTTGGGCTGCAGGGTGATATGGCTGTGAGATCACATTTTCTCAGTTATACCCTCACCAGCCACTTTATTAGGTACACCTTACTAGTACCAGGTTGGACATCCTTTTGCCTTCAGAACTGCCTTAATCATTTGTGGCATAAAATCAACAAGATACTGGAAATATTCCTCAGAGATTTTGCTCCATATTGACATGATAACATCACGCAGTAGCTGCAGATTTGTCAGCTGCACATCCATGATGTGAATCTCCCGTTCCACAATTCTGACCCTACCTAATTCTGGCATGTGCTACCAGAGAACTGCCGCTCACTGGATATTTTCTGTTTTTCTCTGACCATTCTCTGTAATCCTTACAGATGGTTGTGTGTGAAAATCCCAGTAGACCAGCAGTTTCTAAAATACTCAGACCAGCTCGTCTGGCATCAGCAACCATGCCACGTTCAAAGTCACTTAAATCATCTTTCTTCCCCATTCTGATGCTCAGTTTGAACTGCAGCAGATCGTCTTGACCATGTCTACCTGCCTAAATGCATTGAGTTGCTGCCATGTGATTGGCTGGTTTGAAATTTGTGTTAACTAACAGTTGGACAGGTGTACCTAATAAAGTGGCCGGTGAGTGTACATTAAAATTTTTAAGTGCTGTATTTTGGGGCTGCACACTGATCCTTGAGTATTTTAATATAATTTAATATAATATTTAACACTGACTGACATTTTAAGAGAAGTCTTTCATATGTGAATGTTTTGTTTGCTTTTCCTAGCCAAAATATTCAGGTTACTGTACATTCATTTATTTTTATAGACAATCAAACTTCAATGTTTAACACATTTCTTTAAAAAAACAAAACAAAACTAAACATTTGTGCTTATATGGAATTCAATAGATGCAACATAAACACATATAAGCCTAAAAAAATATAAAAATAAGTAAATGCATCAATAAATAGAAACAGATAAATTAAGTTTAAAATAATAAAATAAAAATGGAAAATAAATTTCAAAAATTTAGTTAAAATGACAATACATCTGTCATATATTACTTTATTTTTCTATTGTTACATTTATGTATTCATCTATCTTCTAATTTCTACATTAAGCATTTTCAGGTTTGTTCCTCGATAATATTGTGTGTATTTACATGAAAGGGTAATAGTTTTATTTTTATGAAATACTGCTGTGCTGTTTGTGCGTTAACCGTGTAACAAAAGATGTGCAGATGTTGGTCATTCACAATACAGACATATTACCTCTATAAATTAATGAAATACGGTAGTTTACCGTGAAAATGAGAAATTACTTTAACGGTTTGTACCGTGTTCTTAAAGATAAAGTACTGGCAACCACAGCTGCCATCTTTTTACCGTAAATTTTACGGATTTATTTTTTACAGTGTACAAACAGTTGAAGTCAGAAGTATAAGCTGCCCTCCTCAATTATTAGCCTCTCTGAATATTTTTCCCTCAATTTCTGTTTAATGGAGAGCAGATTTTTTTCAACCCATTTCCAAACATAATAGTTTTAATAATTAATTTCTAATAACTGATTTATTTTATCTTTGCCATGATGACAGTAAATAATATTTGACGAGATATTTTTCAAGATACTTGTATTCAGCTTAAAGTGACATTTAAGGTCATAAAGGTACAAGAGCTGACACTGGGGTGGTACCTTTTCAAAAGGTACACGTTTGTACTTGCAGGGTACATATTAAAAGTATATATTAGTACCTAAAAATTTCAAGAGGAACACTTTTGTACTTTTTAGGTACTAATATGTACCCTTGGGTATTAATATGGACTTTTAGATACAAACTTGTACCTTTTGAAAAGGTACCACCTCAGCGACAGCTCGTGTACCTTTATTTCTTAGAGTGTGTGGACAATCAAAACCAAAGGGGCTAATAATTTGACCTTAAAATAGTTTTAAAATAATTAAAAACTGCTTTTATTCTAGCCGAAATAAAACAAATAAGACTTTCTCCAGAAGAAAAAATATTATAGGAAATGCTGTGAAAAATTCCTTGATCTGTGAAACATCATTTGGGAAACATTTGAAAATCACTGGAGGGCTAATCGTACTGTCTTCAACTGTATTTACTAATAAATGGAAAGGCGCTACATGTATCAGCTCAGTGAGTGTCTGTGATTAATTCCATCTGCAGATGATTCTGATCCTGGACTGCATTAATTCAGTAATAAACCCTGGATGTCTGAAGCGCGATCGGCCGAAACATGAATGCTGATCAGGGAATTAATGGATTAGCATTCCAGCGTCAGGATAAATTAAAGCCGCTCAGTTTGATACAGTGAACATCTTACACCGGGATCTGACTCATATGCGGCCTCGTATATCTGATGATTTATTAGCACAGACTGTATATGTGTATAGCTCATGAATATTTCACTTTAATAGTGAAGTATTAATCAAGTGCGTGCTTTGAGGAGCACTTAAAAGTTGCGCTGACCTCTAGTGGTCATTACACGCCATTACAGCAAGACATTAATAAGTTACACCAGTGGTTCTCAAACTTTTTTCATCAAGTACCACCTCAGAAATAAATTGTCTCTCCAAGTACCACCAAAATGAGCAGTATTGAAATAAAGTCGTGTAGTAAGCCCAGTAAAGCAGCTACAACTCTGCACAGTTAAAAAAACGTGGCAGATTATCTCATAAATATAGGCTATATGTCATATATGTCGTATTACTGTATATACATCATTTTTGTTAAATTTTGAAATGTGTGTAGCATGTGCATGACATATTTCATTCCTCCGTGTACCACTAGAAGGAAGCCTGCGTACCACTAGTGGTACACGTACCACAGTTTGAGAACCACTGAGTTACACGATAAAGAGATAAACAATCAGGATTAATAACTATGCCTTAGATTCTAGTAGTTAAACACATTTTCCGTAAAATATGCAATAAAATAAAAGTAAATCAGCTTAAATCTACATTTAAAAGCCCATATATCCTCCAATATCTTTCACAAGTATAACAGGAACAAAACAAACATTTTACAATCTAGGTATGGAATTTGTTTAGTATATAAAATAGGACATCGTAAAAAAACGTATCTGTTAATTGTATTTTAAAAGTGTTGAGGAAGAAAAGTGACTATAAACTATGAAAATGACACTTATCGTCATCATACATAAAAAGAAATGTGACAATTTTCTGATGACAAACTTGAAAGTCACATGTAAGATTTTCAAAGACAATTGATATGCACACAAGACAAGTAAGAAAGAGGTTTTACGATATTGGTCTCATTTAGAATAGGCCTGTCACATACAGTTGAAGTCAGAATTATTTGCCCCCCTTTGAAATTTTTTTTTATTAATTAATTTATTTTTATATTTCCCAAATGATGTTTAACAGAGCAAGGAAATTTCCACAGTATGTCTGATAATATTTTTTCTTCTGGAGGAAGTCTTATTTGTTTTATTTCAGGTAGAATAAAAGCAGTTTGAAATTTTTTAAAAGCTATTTTATAAGGTCAAAATTATAAGCCCCTTTAAGCTATATATTTCTTTGATAGTCTACAGAACAAACCATCATTATACAATAACTTGCCTTCTATCCTGCCTAGTTACCCTTATTAACCTAGTTAAGCCTTTAAATGTCACTTTAAGCTGTATAGAAGTGTCTTGAAAAAAATCTAGTCAAATATTATTTACTGTCATCATGGCAAAGATAAAATAAATCAGTTATTAGAAAGGATTTATTAAAACTATTATCTTTGGAAATGTGTTTAAGAAATCTCTCTGTTAAACAGAAATCGGGGAGAAATAAACAGGGGGGTGAATAGTTCTGACTTCAACTGCTTATTTATATTTTTACTAAAATATCATTCATTCATTTTCTTGTCGGCTTAGTCCCTTTATTAATCTGGGGTCGCCACAGAGGAATGAACCGCCAACTTATCCAGCAAGTTTTTACGCAGCGGATGCCCTTTCAGCCGCAACCCATTTCCGGGAAACATCCACACACACATTCACGCACACACTCATACACTACGGACAATTAAGCCTACCCAATTCACCTGTACCACATGTCTTTGAAAAGTGGGGGAAACCGGAGCACCTGGATTAAACCCACGCGAAGGCAGAGAGAACATGCAAACTCCACACAGAAACGCCAACTGAGCCGAGGTTTGAACCAGCGACCCAGTGACCTTCTTGCTGTGAGGCGACAGCACTACCTACTGCGCCACTGCCTCACCCTTAACTAAAATATAGTGTGATGAATAATATTATTGTCGTTTTAAGGCCATCCTACTATATAATGCCAAAGTGACAGTTTAATCATCACAATGCAAGTACTCTTACAAAAATACATCATGTTTCATTTAATTAGTCAATTTAACAATCAGACACTGAAATCTGAATCAGCTGTCAGCTAAAGTGTTACTAAAATTGGTTTTCATGTATGCACGAAATATAGCCTATATTGCAATACCAAAAATGATTGAGGTCATGTCCGTGTGTTGTGCGATAAGTTGATATTTGTGACAGGCCTAGACTAGAAAAATAAAAGACACCACTAAAATAAAACACATTATACAGCTACAGCTTTACTTGACAGTAAAACAGGTTGTTGCGTGCTTACTGAAAAGTGTGTGGGGGGGGGGGGGGGGGTGTACAGGTTGAGCCCTATGTGTGCACATGCCTGCTCTTCGAAGTAAGTGAAAGATCCAGAAGGGCATCCTGCTGATTTGATTCAGAAGGGCACTTTTTTTTTGTCAGACGGCTCACCAGTTTACTTTCAAAGCACCCGGTCCATTTTATTTGTATATGTTTTACTCTAACACATAAACTCTACAGGTGCCTGATAGTTAGATGTGGAGCTAACATTAATCAGATTCACTCTAGTGAACTGCATCCATTTTAGCACGTCACGTTTGATGTGGTAATTTCACAGTAGGAATACACACAAGTGCTCGTTCTGCCACTTACAGTGCACTTCGGCCAGGTATACATCCGCGCTAAACTATCAAGGTGAAAGTCATCATAGCTTGCGTTGAATAGACCCAGCTCCCCATTCAACTTTGAGAATAGATTAACGGCGATAATCTTTTTTATTGCGCGATAAGAGTCTTGAGTTAACGCAGCACGTCAACGCCGATAACGGCCCACCACTAATATATATAAAATAAGATTGTAAACTCTGCATTGTGACTCTAAATACATTATACATTATGACGTTATTGGCTGGGTTTAATTTTACAATATTGGTTTATATAACTTCTATTTTTATTTATAGCACATTCATCATTGACTTTAATATCTCGTTTGAATACATTACCAAAGTCAAAGTCAGCTTTACTGTTATTTAACCACAGGCACAGGACATGCAGAGAATCAAAACTGCGTTACTCTCAGACCCTCCGTTGGCTGACATAATGACATTAATACAAAAAATAAATACAATTACACTTATAATATAATAATATGACATTTTCTGAACAGCTTCTCTAATTCCCCCTGGGGATACCCATCCAGCAAGTGTTGATAGTGTGCACGATTGTCTGTTTCATCAGTAATGATTTGTAATTGTTTTTTTAAAGGCCGTATGTTAAGATTATAAAGCGAACTGAATTGGAGCAGATTTCTGAATTTAAGTCAATTAACGTAAATATTTCTCTTTCTTTAATGGTCGTGAAGTAAAACTGAATCCAAATGTAGTAGCTGTTATTATTCTGACCACTGAACTCCACTAAAGTCATGTCAATAAAGCTAAATATTTGTCTTTTTCAATGATCGTGAAGTAAATCCAAATGCAGTAGCTATAATTATTCTGACCCCCACCACCACCAGAACACACATCAGAGCCTGAACAGGACCCCGGCTTACAGTCACCCACCAATCGAAGCTTCACCACTGAACTCCACTGAAGAGTGAGAGATATTTGGGCAGGTATTGACCATGGAAAAAGTGACTGAGCAGAGACAGAGCATCACCCCACCTGACGCAGAGGGTCAATCCCATAGATATGGTGTGGGGGAACAACTCATCACTGTCCAGACAGTGACCCAGCAGAGGATGAACAAACCAGTCCATCACTTGCTGAGAGTGTTCTGAGAGGTGATTTGAGGTCCTTATAATATATATTCGATCTATTATTGTTATTTGTTATGTTGGCTTGAGAAAGCCAACTTTGTTATGATTTATGTTTTCTTTCTGTCTTTTTTTCACCCTCCTCTCCGTTTGTTCAATCCTAGGTTTCTTATTGGTTTATTATTCTGTCCATCATCATTATGACGCTCTCCGGTTCCACCAATCCCAGGTCGAGCCGCAAGGATTTAAAGGGCCATGAAACCCCCTCGTTTCAGCAGGGTGTTTTCACACCTCTACTTTGGAAAAAGTCAGAAAAGTGGGCGTGTCCAGCTTTGTTTAGGGGGGAGTGTCGGAGGAACTAAAGTGGGATGGTGTGGGAGTGTTTATTTGGGCATGCGCGAGTTTCAGTCAAAATACACACACATGAGAAAGTGATGGTGTTTAACCTACATGGACATCTGTAGTCGAATAATTTGCCAAATTATTAAATGTTGGACTTTAACTGCAGTTTGGCTCTTTCATTCAGGGAATTCATTCATGCCCCTCGCGACAAACGCGATATTTGATTCGAGGATCTGCTCTAAGCGTGTATTTTTCATGCAATGTTTGATACCGCACGGCGAATGAGAGAAAAAAAAAACTCTGCATTTCCTGGAAACTTAGATGCACACGGCAGGTAGCGTCAGAAAGCCGCGTGTGTTATTCCGGTCACAAAATGCGGTGCTATGTTTGCACTCGGTGCAATAGTTAACTTAATTCGATACGAACAAACTGAATAAACAAAGAGCACTGGTCGCTCACTTACCAAATCTGTAGAGACAGGACAATCACCAGCAACTAGAGCCGCGTCTTTATGAAGAGAAGACTAACGTTACAAGCGAATCCGGATTTCAGCGTTTGCAGAAGAGAACAGCTCTCAGGTAAACAATGTTCCTCCTTAGACACGTAAGTTATTGTTGTCGCGCGTCGCGTACACTGTTAATCCACACATGACTCCAGCTGAGCTCTCACAGAGAGAAAATGAAAACGAAACTTAATGGCAGCAAACTATAAAAGCAACACTTCACGCTTGTTTTGCCAACACAACGTGGCGTCTCTGTGGCGTAAATGCGGTGATACTAATGAATATTAATGAAGTTGCACAATAGAGCGCGCTGATTGGTTTGAACCAAGCCTTACTCATGCATTAATGCATCACACTGTAAGACGTAATAAGACTCACTCTGGCACAGGCGTCCAGTCTGCACGCTGGAATACACGCTATTATGTCATGACCGTGACGCAGCTTCAAAAATTCGTTTCAAACAGGAAGTACGAATTTGCTTGAAATAAAGCAAAAACAACCAATTTACACTTTTTAGTGAAATATAGGTGTCCTAATAGTGTTTTTAGCAGTGTGGGACACATATACGACTGTCAACAGCTCAAAAAATGTGTTTTGGTGTTTCGTGACCCTTTAAAGCCCTGTCAGACCAGTGTGTGGTGTGGCCCTGCCTCGGCGTACCCTTTGTGCTCCACGCAATTTTTTTGTGCAAATGCTTTGTCTATTTTGTGATCTCTCAGTACTGTGATAATTCGAGTTTGCTTGTTGAACTTCGTTGGCTTTAAGTAACATAATATGATGATGGTTGTGTGATTTTTAAACTAAGATTTAACGGACTTATCGGGTTTGTTTTGTTTTAGTTTAGATTGATTTTTTTGTTAGATTAGTTTGAGTGTTTTGCCACCCGTGTATTTTTGAGTTTTGTAGTTTAATTAGTTTAGTTCGGGTGTCGCATACACTGAAGATCTCGGTTTTTATTTGTGTTTCGACATTAGACATTAGATTTAAGGATTGTTTTGTTTTGTTTTGTTAATTTCTTTGATTTGGCTTACACTCGTTGTTCTTGTTTAAAGATAATAATTTTAAATGTTTATTTCCTTTTTTCTCCCCCATTTATTATTGTTACATGTTTCAGTTCAATTATTCAGTAAAAAGCTTTAAATAAGAGTAACTGAACCTTGCCTCATTATTGATCTGTCGCACACATTACACCTGTCTCACTTAAATGTTACCGCATCCCACTTTAACATCATAAAACACGTAACAACTGTTATGCTACTCTGTCCTTGAAAACAAACGTATCTCCTCCTAGGCCGTTCATGCCACAAGGCCCAAATGTGGTCAAAATGTGCCTTCTGCATTTAAGATTGTTGCTATATCTCCTCATGCCTGTAAGACTTATTGTTTTTTTAATAAAAAAATGTTAAATATTAAATTTTTATAATCTGGGCATATAAAAAAATTATACAAGCCCCAAATATGTCCAAAAGCTGTATTAAGATGCGGTAGATTTTGTTGCTATATCTTTAAGGTTTATCAGACTTATAGTTTTCCAATAAATGATTTGTAAGCATTATTTTTCTCAAAATATGGCACTCCATATTTTTTACTGATATGGCAAGCCGTTTTTGCATGTATCACCTTCACACTTATTAAGCATTGTATTTTCAAAAAAAATACAGCAAGCCATTTTTACATAATGTTTATTCCCTTAGTCCCTTTATTAATCTGGGGTCGCCACAACGGAATGAACCGCCAACTTATCCAGCATTTGTTTTACACAGCGAATGCCCTTCCAGCCGCAACCCAACACCAGGAATACATAATGTTCAAGTCCAGTTTTTGACACTCATGAAGACTGTCATAGAAACATCAGGGTTGATTTAGATCACTCATATTGCCAAGAAGCTTTGATGTATCATCACTAACCTGTCAAATCTCCCCATAGCAATAAAACAGTATAACCTAGCAACCATTTAAAAATAGCAATATCTCTACATCAGAATATCGTAGGGACCTGGGCATTGGTTTGTTTGACTCATGCTAGCAAATGGGACTTCCTGTGTACTATGCATGATAACAATGATAATGGAAACCAAGTGCTTATAACGATTAGCTACATGCTATGAATGATTATCTAAATGCAATAACATATGCTAGAAATGCCTACTAAGTATTAGCATTTGATCAAACATGTACACGAGCATTGCCATTTAGCAACTGCTTAGCAACCACCTAACAATGCCATAAACGTTTGACTTTCTCAAGCCAACATCAAAGTTTATCAATTAACTTTAGGTTCTAGTTTTAGATTACTATACTACTCCTATAATGTGGTTTAATATTCGCACATTCAGACTTTCCTCTTTATAGTATCATTTCAGAAAAGCATACTTTGCAAACTCTAACTAGAATTCTAACAGTTCAGCGCATGGCTCTTTTCATAATGAGAGCGTTTCACTGCGGTAACTGATCTCTCCGTCACCTCCTGTTACCATGGAGCGCTGGAGTACAATTACAGCAGCAGAGACACCTCACACAGCGCTTTCTGTCCTTCACTCTAGTGTTTTCTCAATCTACGGCTGAAAATGTCTGAGACAGGGGCTCACGGCTGACACGCACACACTGCTGGGGTCCCTGAACCCCCATGAGAGGAACCACGGACACACACACCGGTGAGTGAATCATTCATCACCATCGTTTATTTGTTTGATCCACTTCGTTTGATGATGCTTTTAGTTGGCTTTAATGGATAAATTAAGGGAGGACATGGTGGCTCAGTGGTTAGCACTGTCGCCTCACAGCAAGAATGTCGCGGGTTCGATCCCCAGCATTTCTGTGTGGTGTTTGCATGTTCTCCCCGTGTTGGTGTGGGTTTCATCTGGGTGCTCCAGTTTCCCCCATGGTACAAACACATGCGCCATAGGAGAATTTTATAAACTTAATTGGTCGTAGTGTATGAGTGTGTGTGTGTGAATGAGTGTGTATGGGTGTTTATCAGTACTGTGTTGCGGCCGGAAGGGCATCTGCTGTGTAAAACATATGCCGTGTAAGTTGCCAGTTCACTCCGCTGTGGCGACCCCTGATTAATAAAGGGACTAGGCCGAAATGAAAATGAATGAATTGGTGGTTCGCTCCGCCGTGGCGACCTTCGATAAATAAGTGACTAAGCCAAAAAAGACAATAAATGGTCAAAGTGTATGAGTTTGTGTAAATAAATGTGTATGGGTGTTTCCCAGTACTGGGTTGCAGCCGGAAGGGCATCTGCCATATGTAAAACATATTGTTATAGTACATATTGTTATAGTATGGTTTCAATATTCTAATCAAGTCATGAGACCGGGGCAATTAAAAGAAACTCCAGACGCACCTGATCATTGTTACCCTTCTGCCATGTAGATAAGCCATGTGAACAAAGGCTTTTAACATTTTTTTCACATCTTTCGAGTACCTTGGATTGATGTTTGTTGTTTGTTTTCATGTATTTTATCTTTGCCATGATGACAGCACATAATATTTTTCAGACACTTCTATACAGCTTAAAGTGATATTCAAAGACTTAACTAATTACCCTAACTTGTCTAATTAACCTCCTTAAGTCATCGTATAATGATGGCTTGATCTGTTGACAATCAAAAAAAAAAATTTGCATAAGGGGCTAATAGTATTGACCTAAAATGGCTTTTAAAAAGTAAAAACTGCTTTTATTCTAGCCAAAATAAAGCAAATAAGACTTTCTCCGGAAGAAAAAATATTATAGGAAATATTGTGAAAAATTTCCTTGCTCTGTTAAACATCATTTAAGAAATAAAAAAACAAAAAAATAAATTCACAGCAGGGCTAAACATTGTGGCTAACTGCATGTCTCTGTGGTCTTCAGGTGTGGAGTCTAGTACTGCTGCCGCTGGTCTGTTGGGCGCAGGCGTGGACAGGTCGCTGTTTTACCGTGAGCTGTGGTTCATCGTGCTGATGGCCGGAGTGGCGCTTCTGCTGCTGGCGGTTTTTCTGGCTGTGGTTTTACAGAAGGCTCTGAACCGACCACCGCTCAGCCGAGAGCGCCCGCCGCTCATCCCACTACAGCTTCAGCGCCGCAGCCCGCCCGGAAACTCATACCTGGTAAACACAAAACACTTATCTTACAGGTCCTATGAATGAATTCAAATGATGTTATATCTATAAGCTAGTGTGCTCCAAAACAGTGACAAAACTCATATTTTTAAGATATAAATCAATAAACAATTCAATTCAGCTTTATTTGTATAGCGCTTTTACAATGTAGATTGTGTCAAAGCAGCTTCACATAAATGGTCATAGTAACTGGATCAGGGTAGTTCAGTTTTTAGGGTTTAAGTTCAGTTCAGTTTAGCTCAGTTCAGTGTGGTTTAAATCATTACTGAGAGTCAAACACTGAAGAGCAAATTCATCGATGCTTAGCTTTACAGATCCTGAACCATGCAAGCCAACACCCTTGCAATTTGACACTTTTGCCTAAACGCATCAACAGTTTGATTCACGTCACCTCACTTCAGTTTATCTTAAGATTTTCTGACCAATCAAATGCTCTCTAATATCTGATTAGTCCCACCCCCTTCAAGAAGCTTCTCATTTGTTCTACTCTGTGTCCTGCCCCCTCTTCATGTCTCAGTCGAGATTACATCAAATTTTGAATAAAAACTGCACATTTCAAAGCACTACAGGACCTTTTAAGTCTGCATGAACCAGGCTGTGACCATTTCTTTTTGTATTGTGACTCAGTTCCTAGAAAAATTTAAAACCCTAGGAAATACTATTCCTATGAAATACTATTCCTATGCCTGGATGTACTTTATCCTGCTTATTAAACAGCTACTTGACAAAAAACATTAAAATTAGACAAAACATTGTAGTGAGCCTTAATAGTTTATTGATTATTTAATCAAACACAAAGCTGACAGAAATGAAAACAGCTGAATGGAGCTGATACACTAACCTGCGCATTATTCAGACACAAGATGGCACCAAACAGTCTCTCTCTTTCATTCTGGCTTTGTTCCCGCTGATGCAGGTCTACTCTTCGGCAAAGTTTTCTCTATTTGGTCCTGTTCAGGACATCTTCTGGCGATACGTTGACAATCTTCAAGTCTTTTTTAATTCTCTCCGTCCATTGTTTCTTTGGTCTACCATGCGGCTGGCATCCATCTGGAGCAATCCTCATGGCCGTTCTTGCCACCTTAGGCAAGATTCGAGCATCTTATCGGGTTCTTAAGAGTGCTGGAAATCCTGGAAAATGCTTGATTTTTAATATAGTGTTTCCAAGGTTAGAAAAGTGCTTGGATTTTGGACAAAGAGCTTAAACCTGCTTGAATTTGAATTTGCAGGCGTCAAAATTGTGACCGTTTTCTTGGTTGCATATGCGCACAATTTTATCTATGTGACCTTAAAATAGGAAGTGTCTGGGGAGAGTGAAGTCTGTGGTTCTCTCCTAAGGCTGCTGCCCTGCGACCCAGTCCTGGAAAAACATTTGAAATTGAATAAATGAATGAATGAATGTGTGTGTGGTTTACAAAATAAAACAAACTGTTTTCCTCATACACATTATGAATCGTAAACCCAGAGAAACTAATTTTCAAACTGTCTTTTTTTGTAGCTGTATTTGTAGTATTTTATGACTGATAAATAGGCCCACACGGAATCTGCGCATGCAGAATTCCGCAGATTTTAAGCCCATTATTAATTCTGTTTATTTACTTCAGTAAATGTGTAAATCTGAATAAATTCAGTTTTTATTAAGTAATTTATTACTTTTTTTTAATATATTAAGGTTTTAGTTATGACCCTCCGCTGGATACTCCAAAAATAATTCCGCAGAAATCCGCAGATTTTTACCAAAATTCTCAGCAGAAATAGCAAAAAACGTCTGCAGATTCTGTCTGGCCCTACTGATGAACGAGGGCTCCATACAAGTGACACATCAGATGATCGTCCAGTGAAACCATTTCAGAAAAACAATTTGGAGAACGGTGCAAACTATTGTTTTTCTCTAGTTTGGTGAGCATAAAGCGGTCTGTCTGTCTGTCTGTCTTTCTGTCTGTTCAATGCTAATCACCTGTTTGTTTGTTGACAGTTCGACTCTGTTCCAGAAACGGTGGGTTCTCCAAACACAGTCACCCTGAAGGCGTACACCATGCACATGGAGGTCAGAGCCTTATTTACATCTGCTGCATGACAAAAACAGCCAGATTAAGCAAGAAAATAAGCCCACACAATAGTTATTTATAGTGAGTACTGTAGTGTTTTTGACCATTCTAATAGTAAAGTCTATTATTCTGTATTTACAGCTCTTTAATGAATGCTATAGAATAGTCTAGTGTTAACTATAGTGAACTGATGGAATAAAGTCATTTCGACTTAGTCCCTTATTCATCAGGGGTCGTCAAAGCGGAATGAACCGCCAACTATTCCAGCATATGTTTTACACAGTGGATGCCCTTCCATCTGCAACCCAGTACTGGGAAACACTCATACACTCACATTCACACTTATACACACACTTATACAGCCAATTTAGATTTTTCAATTCCCCTATATCGCATGTGTTTGGACTGTGGGGGAAACCTGAGCACCCGGAGGAAACCCACACTAACATGTGGAGAACATGCAAACTTCACACAGAAATGCCAACTGACCCAGCTGGGACTCGAACCAGCGACCTTCTTGCTGTGAGGCGCCAGTGCTAACCACTGAGCCACCATACTGCCCAATAGACTAATTCATACTTCACTATAGTATGCTTCAAAACACTAAAGTATTGACTATAGGTTATTATAGTTTCATTTGCGTGTGCAGTGTTTAATGTACATAACTATAAATAATCAAGAAAAGAAATTCAGCACCACTAGCGCCACCATGTGGAGTTTGAGAAATAAAGACAGCATGCTTGAGTAGTGTCTGAAAACAGTAGTATGGTAACAAGATTTTTAAAAGTAGTAAACTTATGACAGTGCCCAATGAATAGATTGTATTATGTGTAACACAGGGGACTTTACCAGGTCGGTGATTCCTCTGCATTTCTCTGTGAACTATTGTTTTACACAGGCTGCCTAACTTTAGCTTATGAAGATGTGATTTGTGACATGGCAAAACAACAACTAACAAACAAGAAAGAATAAAGAGTGAATTACCTGAGGACTCGGAAGATGCATTGAGATAAGCTAACAGCTCTGTAGGAGACCTAGATAAACAATAAATTCATCTTTACTATCTCTTATACACTCCCGGCCACTTAATTAGGTACACCTTACCAGTACAGAGTTGGACCCCTTATGCCTTCAGAACTGTCTTAATTCTTCATGGCATAGATTCAGCAGGGGTACTGGAAATATTCCTCAGAGATTTTGCTCCATATTGACATGATAGCATCACGCAGTTGCTGCAGAATGGTCGACTCCACATCCATGATGCGAATCTCCCATTCCACCGCATCCCAAAGGTGCTCTATTGGATTGAGAACTGGTGACTGTGGAGGCCATTTGACTACAGTGAACTCATCGTTCAAGAAACCAGTCTGAGATGATTTGTGCTTTATGACATGGCCTGTTATCCTGCTGGAAGTAGCCATCAGAAGATGGGTACACTGTGGTCATAAAGGGATGGACATGGTCAACAACAACACCCAGGTAGGCTGTGGTGTTGACACGATGCTCAATTGGTACTAATGGGCCCAAAGTGTGCCAAGAAAATATTGCTCTACACCAGGGGTGTCTAAACTTGGCCCTGGAGGGCCAGTGTCCTGGAAAGTTTAGCTCCAACCCTAATCAAACACACCTGAACCAGCTAATCAAGCTCTTACTAGATGTACTAGAAACTTCCAGGCAGGTGTGTTGAAGCAAGTTGGAGCTAAAATCAGCAGGACAGCGGCCCTCTAGGACCAAGTTTGGACACCCCTGCCCTACACAATTACACCACCACCACCAGCCTGAATACAAGGCAGAAAGGATCCATGCTTTCATGTTGTTAACGCCAAATTCTGACCCTACCATCCGAATGTCGCAGCAGAAACTCATGAGACCAGGCAACGTTTTGTGACAGGAGTGGCACGCGGTGTGGTCTTCTGCTGCTGTTGTGCGTTCAGAGATGCTCTTCTGCATACCTTGGTTGTAGCGAGTGGTTATTTGAGTTACTGTTGCCCTTCTACCAGAACCGCCCACAGAACTGGCGCTCACTAAATAATTTCTCTTTTTTAGACCATTTTCTGCAAACCCTAAAGATGGTTGTGCGTGAAAGTCCCAGTAGCTCAGCACTTTCTGAAATACTCAGACCAGCCAGCCTGGCACCAAAAACCATGCCATGCTCAAAGTCACGTAAATCAGCTTTCATCCCCATTCTGATGCTCGGTTTAAACTGCAGCAGATCGTCTTGATCATGTCTACATGCCTAAATGCATTGAGTTGCTGCCATGTGAATTTGCATTAACAAGCAGTTGGACAGGTGTACCTAATAAAGTGGCCGGTGAGTGTTCTTATAAATAACACCTTAAATTTTCAGTTCGGTGTTATATTTAACAGCAACGACACTTTAATATGTTGTGTGTTTATTTAAACTGCACAGAGCAGCATTATAACTGAAGCCTAAAATGTGTTTAGTCTGATAAAACAGCTGCTTCATTTCCACGTGAAGGAAGAGAAAGCGCTGGACTGTGGCGTAATAAAAGCTCTGCTGTTTTCATGTCACATCCCGCTCCTGTCTCCTCTGCAATAGAACACTGTATTAATGTCTATCTATATAACATGAAGCACCCCTGTTGATTAGTGTCTGTGTTTTCCAGGAGGTGGTGGAGAGTAAGGTGTTGGAGGAGGTCGGCTCTGCTGAAGGTGAGGGAGGTGTACTGACCGTCTCAGGTCTGTTTACCCAGAATCCTCTGCAGCGCAGCGTCAGTCAGATCATTGATAAGAAAGATGAGGAATCATGGGAGCCGCACTTCAGACGTCTGGACAGCGGCCTGGTGAGAAACACAAGCACTCTCTGATGGAGAAATTAAGGATGCGTCACTAAATTATGATTTTCACATGGAGGCCTATGACAGTCTCATATTTTCTTGTTGCAATTAATTGTTCAAGCTTTTACTACAGTATACAGTATTATCGTGATGCAAAAAAGTTACTTTAAAAGGCTTAATAACCAAAAAATACTGCAAGAACGCTTTCTTTGCCATCCAGATGACTTTATTAATCAGTGATTTGAGTGATTGCAGAGATGTATGGATGCAGTCCTCCAAGCTCATGATGGAGTCAGACACAATATTCATTCTGTTTCCACTGCAGCATGACTTTATATTCTATACTGGACATTATTTCTGTTAAGAGAGAGTACTGAAAGTAACTTTTAAAGGCCCTATATGATATATAAAACTTATAGGTTATTATTGTTTATGAACACACCACTGAAAATAAAATGTAAATATTCCTAAAAAGAACCCTGAAAACTTAATAATAATTAATAATTGAGTGTATTTAAGTGTTTATGGTATCAATATTTATGTTCATTATCACGATGTTTAATTCTTGAATGTCTGCATGTCTAACAGTTTGAAGGCGAGGAGTTTGTGGAAACCATTAAAGGCTTCAGCACTGTGAGGAAAGAGCACACCATGTTCACCGACACCAATCTCTGACCTTCACCATCATCATCATCAGTCTTCAATAGTCAGCCGAATCATTTTAGTTTGTACTATAAACTCTCACCTCGGAGGAAGAAACTGGATTACGCAGAGAATAAAGGAAAGATAAAACTATATCGACATGGATATATTGACTCTATGTAAAGTCACTTTGAGACGCTGAAATACTTGTGAATGATTGTTTTACATAAAACCTTGCAAAATCTTTGTTCTTTTTTTTAAAGAAAACTTGTAATTTTATTGCAAATGTAATGTTTTAAATGTGGTACAAAAGGCTATTGATGAAGATATTAAAAACATCTTTTCAGTATTACATCCTCTTCTGTTCAATATTATATTAATATACACTCACCGGCCACTTTATTAAGTACACCTTACTAGTACCGAGTTGGACCCCTTTTGCCTTCAGAACTGCCTTAATCCTTCAAGGCATAGATTCAACAAGGTACTAGAAATAATCCTCTGAGATTTTGCTATCCTGCTGGAACAAGATGGATACACTGTGGTCATAAAGGGATGGACATGGTCAGCAGCAATACTCAGGTAGGCTGTGGCGTTGACACAATGCTCAGTTGGTATTAATGGGCCAAAAGTAAATATCCCCCACACCATTACACCACCACCACCAGTCTGAGCCATTGATAAAAGGCAGGATGGATTCATGCTTTTATGTTGCTGACGCCAAATTCTGACCCTACCATCTGAATGTTGCAGCAGAAATAGACTCATCAGACCAGGCAACGTTTTTCCAATCTTCTATTGTCCACTTTTGGTGAGCCTGTGCGAATTGTAGCCTCAGTTTTCTGTTCTTAGCTGACAGGAGTGGCACCCGATGTGGTCTTCTGCTGGTGTGATAATAACATTATTATAATGTTTAATTAATACTAATAATTTTTTATAACTCTATGAATCGGCCCCTTTTACGCTTTGATCCAACTTGTGCTGTTTTGGTGACTGTAGCTTTAAATTCAAATGATATTTTCAAAAGAGGGTGGAGCTACAGATGCCTGTGTGTCAGCATAGTGGCAGATTAAAAAAATGAGACTGAAGTTCTATGCTAATGAGGGAGAGATGTCACCAATGGGCGGGGCTATCACCTTCTGATGACACGTACAAGAAAGAATGTGTTTTTATCAAGTGTGATTATAATAAAATAAATGAATACGTTTTTACCAAGCTGGTTATATTCACAGACTATTGCCACACAACAGTTAAAACCCCTTATAAAAATGATTTTGCATAATAGGTCCCCTTTCAAACAAGTTTTAACTAACATGTTTTAGGATGTAAATATATTTACATCATGTTACAGCACATTACTTGCATGAATTAGCATGTTGCCAATTAGTTTTAGGACATTGCGTGTAAGTTTAATATGTTGCTATTATATTTGTGCACATTGCTATCATGAGTTAGCATGTTGCTAACATATTTAAAGTGTCAGAACATGATGATGTTCTCTGTAGGTTTATCATTTTTAGTATATTTAAGTAGTTTATTAACACATAACTGCCAGTATGTTCAAAATGTTGCTTTAAACATTGTGGCTGCGTCAAAATTGCATACTTCCATACTATATAGTATGCTAAAAACAGTATGCAGGCAGAGTAGTTTGCCCGAATTCAAAGAATTTGAAAAGCAGTAAGCAAAAAAGTCCCCGAATGACCTACAACTTCCAGCGAGATTCTGAAGTGAGCATTCTGGGCCCGTTTTAGAAGGAAGGTTAAGTGAAAACTCAGAGTACTTTAACACTGAAATGAGAGAAACTCTTGGTTTTCCATTTCGAAATGGCAGGTTTGTCAAACTCGAGAAAGCAGGGTAAGTCAAGAGTGTTTCTGAAAGAGAGGTAACTTTAACTCAGTCAGTTACTGTGGTAACTTACTCTGTGAACCTAACCTGGTCAGGAGCAGGTTTTGTAATGTAATGTGTATTTATATAGCGCATTTATTGTGTATGGCCATACACACAAAGTGCTTCACAATTATAAGGGGGGGTCTCTCCACACCACCACCAGTGTGTAGCATCCGCTTGGATGATGCGACGGCAGCAACAGGACAACGGCACCAGTGAGCTCCCCACACACTAGCTATTGGTGGAGTGGAGAGACAGTGATAGAGCCAATTCAATTGAAGGGGATGATTGGGAGGCCATGATCGTAAGGGCCGATAAGGGGACTTTGGCCAGGACACCGGGGTTACACCCCTGCTCTTTCACGAGAAGTGCCATGGGATTTTTAATGACCACAGAGAGTCAGGACCTCGGTTTAACGTCTCATCCGAAAGACGGCGCCCACTGACAGTATAGTGTCCCCTTCACCTTTACTGGGGCATTAGGACTCACACAGACCACAGGTTGAGCGCCCCCTGCTGGCCTCACTAACACCACTTCCAACAGCAACCTAGTGTTCCCTAGTGGTCTCCCATCCAGGTACTGACCAGGCTCAGCCCTGCTTAGCTTCAGTGAGTAACTGTTCTTGGGCTGCAGGGTGATATGGCTGTGGTTATTTGGTGTTATACTCTAAACTCTGAGTTTCTGTCGGTCGCCTCCCATTTTTTTAAAGATGAAGTGGTATTTCTCGCCTTAGCTCTACTTTTCCACCCACCTATTTTAATGCTCATTTTGGAAATGCGCATAAAAAAAATCTATCGATTGATGGAAACATCATGATGCACATAACTTTTGAAAATGCTCATAAAAAACGTGCATAACTGCGTAGGAGAAACTTTTGTTCGTTAAGAAAGGATGTGCATAAACTGCGATGGAAACACATTTACTGAACAAATTCCAGTATGCGCATTTAAAAAAGGTTTGTTATAAGAGATCATATGCTGATAAAAATGTGTGTGAATGGACAAACCAGCTTCTTCTACCGCAGTAAATTCCGTTTGTTCTGTTGATATTTGGCGCCAGACAATCCGGGATTGATAATTTTGTTCTCTTGAATTTATTGGATGGAAACTATGCTTTATTCGCACATCTTTTATGCGATATTCCAGTTTTGCACATACATTTAATTACTATTTTTAGATGGAAACTTTGTAAATCAACTCAGAGTTAAATTTAAACTCAGAGTTGGTTGAACCTCCTTACTGAAACAGGCCCCTGATGCACGACACTCTATCCCATATCACCACGAGAGAATTCATCAATAGGAGTAAAGGCTGATTTACACTTCAGCGTCAAGTCCAAGCGATGCATAAGCTCTGTAATTGGTTGACTTGGAAGCTGTGATCAGTGTGGGCGGAACCGAGAGCGACGCAAACCCGTTGGAGCGAGTGTTTACAAGTGTGCAGTCCCGTGAAGGAGCTGTTGTTTGTGTTTATCCTATGATTAAAGTTGTTGCACATCCGCCCGTTCCCGCTTCTGAATGAGTGAGTTTTAGCTACTTGTACATTAAGCCAAGCGTTCAGAAAAAACCAAACACCCGCAAAAGAACTCGACACAGAGGAACATAAAAACCTTACTGCCAGCTAGCGTTTCGGAAGTGTTATTGCAGAGCAACACAAAACAGCATTGTGAGGTATAAATGCAGGACTATGCACAAGGCAGGCGCAGTAAGTCACGCCGATCACTCGATGCAGAAGTATAAACCAGCCTTGAAGTGATGCAACTGACGTGGGAAGGTCACGTGACCATGACAAATTGACGGATGCAATAAGTCTAGTTTCCATTCATACTAATCACATTCACACTATATAGAACACATTTTTCTAACGGTCGAGTAGTACATTTAAAGTCAAATGCAGTACCTACTAAGCAGCAGGCAATTTTGGACACAGCCTGCTTGTTTTTTGGATTAATATTAGCTCGCTCAGCTTAAAAATAATTGCAATATTATCCTTTAAAAATATTTTTAACAAATCACCAAGAGACACAAATGCACAGCAGGTTTGATGAACAGAACACTCTTTTATTTGTAAAAACTGCCCTGCTACATACAATGCGTTGCTTATAAAATACTAATCGAAAAGGACCATTAATGTTGCGTTAAAAATAAGGTCAGTTTCAACATACAAAATGTCATGCATTGAAAAAGGCAGCGTTTCATTATTGCTCGTATAAATATATAATCTCTAGTACATGTACCCTGATTTACTGTGCACTGCTAATGTTTCTCAGAATCAGGCCGGACGACACTAACAAGAGTTCAGCGTTTTGTTTTTTACTAAACCGTTCCCTTTTAGATCAGCTGAAAGTGCATGCAGCAACTTTAACTTTCCGAATGCGTTACTGAGGATGCATGTGCAATGCTTTACCCGCATTAACATGCAAATCAGCACGAGACTGACCAATGAACAAATGAAAACATCCAAAATGTCTCCAACAGAACAAACATGTGTGATTTGATCTCCACATATGGAAATTGGTACCTGAATTTAAGAATCTAATTCACTCAAAAATAAAAAGGTAACACTTTACAATAAGGTTACAATAATAGTTTATGCATTTAATAGTTCTGGATTAATTGCGTTTAACCACATCCAAAATCAAAGTGCGTTGACATGGATACTGTATGCATTTATTATGCATGTATAAATACACCGATGCATGCATATATTTGGGGAAACCTTTATAATGTTTGTTTATTAGTGCTGGGCAAAGATTAATCGCATCAAAAATAAAAGTCTGTTTTGACATAATATGTGTGTGTATTATTTATATATTTACTTTGTATATGTGATACACAGACATGCATAAAAACAAGACTATACAATACAATTTTGTTACAAAGATATTAAAATCGTTTTATAATACACACATTCATTAAATGTTAATATATACATTGTATTTTATAGCTAAATATAAAGTAAATAAACATTTGCTCAAATATATGCATGCAAGTCTGTATTTATATATACATAATACTAATATACAGAGCGCACACACACATATTAGGTGGAAACAAACTTGATTTTGGATGCAATTAATCTTTGCCCAGCACTAATATTAGATGTAAAATATATATGTATATGATATAAATTATATATAAATTTAAATATCTATGTAACAAAATGGTTTTATATAATTTTGTCTTTATGTATGTGTGCATATCATATATATATATATATATATATATATATATATATATATATATATATATATATATATATATATATATATATATATATATATATAAAAACACACATATTTATGTCAAAACAAACTTTTATTTTGGATGCTATTAATCTTTACCCAGCTCTAATATTTACTAACAAGAAAATACATTTATTACAGTATTTAATCGTGTTAGTTAACCCTTTAAGGTGCACAACATAACCAAGGTGGTTATGATGCTTGTTAAATGAAAACAAAGTCATTCATTGTTAGTTATTATCAACTCGACTAACTAATGATTTGAATAATGCTTTAGTGAATGTTGATCTATGACACAGGTGTCAAACTCAGTTCCAAAAGGGCCGCAGCTCTGCACAGTTTAGTTCCAACCCTAATTAAACACACCTGATCAAACTAATTGAGTCCTTCAGGCTTGTTTGAAACCTACAGGTAAGTGTGTTGGAGCAGGGTTGGAACTAAACTGTGCAGGGCTTCGGCCCTCCAGGAATAGAGTTTGACACCCCTGATCTATGATAATTAATAAATGCTGTACTATTAGTGTTATTATTATTAGCTCATGTTTTTAAATGCATTAACTAATGAAAGCTTATTGTAAATTATAACAAATATAATGTGGCTTCAAATGTGTATGCCTTTCTTTAATGAAAGTGAATATAAAAACGAACTTGAGAAGATTTATAAGTAACACTTTATAATAACTACACAATATGCATCTTTATTAAGATTTAGCTAATAGTGAATTCATTATCTGTTAAGCATTAACTCTACATTAACTGATGTTAGTAAGCAGTTTATAACTGCAGATACAAATGCTCTATTCTTGACTTATAAGCACATTTAAAATAATAACACTCTGTTACTGATCATTTTTTCATTACTAAATTAAGTGTCACATTATTTACAAATCATTTGTATTTAGGAGTAGTTAGGTTTTTAAGATCATTCAGAATGTGCTAGTAAATGATTAATAAACTATTTCAATCAACATTTTTATATTTGATTGCCCTGGCATATATTAACAGTTAATTTGTATGTTAATAAATGCTTTATTAACTCAACTTCATCCAGTTTTGTGACCTAATCTAAAGTGAGGACTATTCATGCTTTATGAATCCCTTATAAATGACAATTAAAGACTCAGTATCAATTGAACAATAAATCTTTGCAATCTTACCTAAAAAATAAAAGAACTGTAAATATTAAACATTGCTGAATAACAGGAGTGTCAAAATACAACATAAAATTGGATAAAACAACAACTAATATACTTTGATACATTATGATGCACCATTTCAATGTTATTTAGCGATGTTTACACGGCACAGTAATTTTATTTTAGATAAGATTGCAAAGATTTATTTTTAATTGGATGCAGTTTCATTTGTGCATCTTCAAGTGAATATAAATTAATAAAGTCGTTTATTTTATTTTTGTCTTGTTTAGAATATGACTGAGCCTTTATTTGTCATTTATAAGTCTTTATAGTCTTTAGATTAGGTCACAAAACTGGATGAAGTTGAGTTTGTAACGCATTTATTAACATAATTACATTTATTAACAAATAACTGTTAATATATGCCTGAATAATAAGATATATACATGTTGATTTGATTAGTTTATGAATCATTTACTAATGCGTTCTGAATTATCTTTAAAAACCAGCAGCTTCTCTCAAATAACTGGTTTGTAAATGATGCAATACTTAATTTAGTGATGAAAAAACAATTAACAAAGTATGAAAATACAATCATTAAGCACATTATAAATGCTCTTATAAGTCAAGAATACAGCATTCGAATTTGCATTTATAAACTGCTTACTAACATCTGTTATTGTAGCGTTATTGCTCAACAAATGATGAATTAACTATTTGTTAATGCTTAATAAATGATTCATATTGTTTAGTTATTATGAAGTGTTACCGATTTATAATATGGCACACTTCTCTTTGATCATCCCAAGATATTCTTCACCTTTCTACATCAACAGAAACAAGCCATACAGCTTTAAAATGACATGAGAATTAAACATTTATGACTTTTTGTTTGTATTTTTGAGTGAAATAATCCTTTAAATGTGTGCGTCTGCAGGCCTCAACAATATAATCTCATCTTTTACAGTCACACCTACAAAAATATCACTTCAGATGCATTTCAGCAATCATTACCTCCTGTTACAGGACCTCAGCGAGAAGTGTTTATCTCTCCATGAGTGTTTTACCTTTTCGTACCCCAAAACAGAAGTCCAGATCTGACCAATCACGTGCTTCCTCCACTGACATCTCAACTTACTTAGTTAATACTGTCATTCCTAAAGCTGGCCAAACATAAAAACAAACTAATGACTGACAATTCAATTAAATAACATGAACAGACTCTGTTCAGTACCGCTAATCTGCACATTATCATTCAGATATGGTAAACATTTCAACTTGACAGCTACATACATAAAAAAATTGACATTTTCTAATTCTAATACTATTTTTACCTTTGCTGATGGTTTTTAAATCATGGGAAAGGCATCTTAAATCTCATAGCATTAATGGAAAGATCCAAAAATATAAAAGAAATGCTAAACCTAGATCTGGGTTAACAGAATAACTCCTCCATATGTGTTTTGACAGCTGCACAGTAATCATATTAATAATAACAAAGGAAATCTAGACTGAAATGTGAGAATTAAACTAAATGCTAACACTCGATCTCGCGCTCGATAACGTATAGAAAACCAAACATACATTCAGACTGAGAGATAAATGCCAT
This sequence comes from Danio rerio, assembly GCF_052040795.2. Lineage (NCBI taxonomy): Eukaryota > Metazoa > Chordata > Actinopteri > Cypriniformes > Danionidae > Danio > Danio rerio. Next base: position 50,923,715 of record NC_141040.1, on the reverse strand, counting down.
TGCTGGGGTTGATTCTGTGCATTATTAGAAAAGAGCTTCGTCTGGAGAGATAAAGAGGATCTGATGATTTTAGCAGCTCCACAGACTCTATGTGGGACACAACACTGAAAAGACACAGATAAGATTGGATAGATTAGCAATATACTATAATATATTTCAATATTTGTGACCCTAGACCACAAAATCAATCATAAATATCTGTTTTTCCCCCATGACATTAAAGCGGCATTAATAAGCTTTCCTTTGTTGGGTTTGCTAGGATTGGACAATATTTGGCTGAGATATGACTATTTAAATTCCTGAATCTGAATAGTTCAGATAAATACTAATATTTTGGAAATCACCTTTAAAGTTGGCCAAATTCTTAGCAATGCACAACAATAAATTGTATTTTGATAAATTAACTCTGGGAAATGTACAAATTTACAAACATGACCTTCATTTTATTCTAATCAATTTTGGCATAAAAGAAAAAAAATATAATTTGGACCCATGCAATTAATGTATTTTTGGCTATTGTCAAAAACAAGCTCTAGATGACGGTTTTGTGCTCCAGGGTCACATACAGTTGAAGTCAGAATTATTAGCCCCCTTTTTATTTTTTCTCCCAATTTCTGTTTAACAAAGAGATTTTTTTTCAACACATTTTTGAACATAATAGTGTTCATAATAACTAATTTCTAATAACTGATTTATTTTATCTTTGTCATGATGACAGTAAATAATATTTGACTAGATATTTTTCAAGACACTTCTATACCGCTTAAAGTGACATTTAAAGGCTTAACTAGGTTAATTAGGTTAACTAGGCAGGTTAAGGTAATTAGGCAAGTTATTGTATAACGATGGTTTGTTCTGTAGACTATTGGAAAAAAATATATAGCTTAAAAGGGCTAATAATTTTGACCTTAAAATGACTTTTAAAAAATGTTAAATCCTTATTATATATTTAACTTTTCATTTAAGCCAAAATAAAACAAATAAGACTTTCTAAAGAATAAAAAATATTATCAGACATACTGTGAAAATTTCCTCACTCTGTTAAACATCATTTGGAAAATATATAAAAAAGAAAAAAACAGTTCAAAGTCAATTTAAATATGATTAAAAATATATAAAACACTGATCCCTAAATTCTGAACAATTGTGTTAAATTGAGTGTTTTTGTAACTTATTAAATGTGCTAAACAAATATAAAAACGACTTTTTCGTCAATTAATGTTGATTGATGCATTATTAGCTAACAGTGAGCAATGGTTACAATTGTTAATGTTTGCAAGTGTTCGTTGTTAATTTATATTAGATAAAGACTATGGAACTAGATAAAGACTATTAAACTATGGTTAGTGTAACGGTTAATGCAAACTTACAATAAAGTGAAAAAGATACATAATAATTATAATAATAATACAATTTCAGTGCGAGTATATATGTGTGTGTGTGTGTGTGTGTGTGTGTGTGTGTGTGTATGTATATATGTATATGTATATGTATATATATATATATATATATATATATATATATATATATATATATATATACATACATACATACATACATACATACATACATACATACACACACACATATATATATATATATATATATATATATATATATATATATATATATATATATATATATATATATATATATATATACACACACACACACACATACATACATACACATATGTGTGTGTGAGTGTATGTATATGTGTGTTTGTGTGTATGTATATATATGTGGGTTTGTGTGCATGTGTTTGTATATATGTGTGTGTGTGTATGTGTGTGTGTGTGTGTGTGTGTGTGTGTGTGTGTGTGTGTGTGTGTGTGTGTGTGTATGTGTGTATATATATATATATATATATATATATATATATATATATATTATACAATTCAAATACAATATATACAATATTATATTTGTGCTATACATTAGTCAGTACACCCAAATTTATGTTATAGAAAAATATTAAATACATCAAATATTTAAAAAGAGGAAAAATCAAGATAAGAAAAACGTTTTATTTATTTTTTGTAATTTATTTTTTGCAATATTTAGCTTGAATTTAATTGTATTATCTTTCAATTTCTGAATATGTTTGGTGACTAAAATATTATTTTAATAAATATATGCGTTTAATTAATCTGTTTTGTTTAAGTGCATCAAAATACAGTGCCTATATTCACTGAGCAATGGATAAACATATTCATTTTCAAAATGTACTCAATTATGCGGAGCACTGAATAACATATTAATTTAAGTGTAAAAATGTTGGTGATGTGAATACAATAAATAAAACAGAAAATATTGCAGATACACTAATTAAAAATCTAAATAGTTAAAAATCTAAATAATTCATAATAACAAATGATTCATTGTATTTTTGGATGTGCATTACTGTCTTGTCTACTTAGAAGACCGATCATGTTTACTAACACACATCACAGAGGCGACAACACACACTACATACACACAAAGACACACAAACAGACAAAAAAAAAACAACAACTGGATTTAAGGTAGATTTGCATAAATATAGTTTGAAGCCAAAATAAATCGAAGCGTAATATAAATATGACCAAAGGCTCATTTAGAACAGCAAATCATTAGCACAATCTGTACCAATTATGTTGTATTTAGCACAGTAGGGATTGTAATTATCATTATAAAGACAACACACCTCCGTCTCCTGATCTCTCACACCAGTGCTAGATCAGTCAAATGCAGCGAGAACACAAATAAAACACATAAAGACACAGAAGATCAGTGACGTTCAGACTGACAGTCATGCAGATTGATCACTGATTTGGGCTTCTGATACCTTTGAGGATGTAGTCGGTCAGAAGAGCAGGAACTGTGTCACTGTCCTCTCGCATCGCATGAAGAACTGCACAGAAACACACCGCAAATATTCAACTACACCAACATATATACAGTTGAAGTCAGAATTATAAGCCCCCCTTTATTTTTTCCCCAATTTCTGTTTAACGGAGAGCAGATTTTTTTTCAACACATTTCTGAACATAATAGTTAAAAAACTAATTTCTAATGACTGATTTATTTTATCTTTGCCATGATGACAGTAAATAATATTTTACTAGACATTTTTCAAGACACTTATTTACAGCTTAAAGTGACATTTAAAAGCTTAACTAGGTTAATTAGGTTAACTAGGCAGGTTAGGGTAAATAGGCAAGTTATTGTATAATTATGGTTTGTTCTGTAGACTATTGGACAAAATATATAGCTTAAAGGGGCTAATAATATTGACCTTAAGATTGTATTAAGAAAATTAAAAACTGCTTTTATTCTAGCCAAAATAAAACAAATAAGACTTACTCCAGAAGAAAAAATATTATCAGACATAATGTGAAAATCTCCTTGCTCTGTCAAACATCATTTGGGAAATATTTAAAAAAGAAAAAAAAATTCAAATGGTTAAATTTAAATTTTAAGATCGTCTTGACCATGTCTACATGCCTAAATGCATTGAGGTGATGCCATATAATTGGCTGATTAGAAATTTGCGTTACAGGTGTACCTAATAAAGTGGCCGGGGAGTGTGTTTGTATTATATTTGAATCCTTTTGAGGTGTATAAAACTCGAATTGGATTAGTATTATTAGTCCAATCTTCAGCTACGCATGATCCCTCAGAAATCATTCTTAGATACTAATTTGATGTTTACAAAATATTATTGTCAGTGTATAAAACAGAATGAAAATTATTATTTTATGACTTTCAGGATGAATCTAAAGTTCAAAAAGACAGTTTTTATTTGAAACATAAATATTGTAAATGTATTGTTTAATGTAATGTATCACTACTGAATAAACATTCTAAAAATTGCACCAAACCTAAAGGTTTCAGCAGCAGAGCACATTATTTCCAATGGTCCACATTACTAAATAATCATAAAATCTAACCTTACAATCTTAGAATATTTACACTATTTCAAGATACAGATTTAAAAAAACATGTAGAGCTCAAATATCTGATCCTGAAAACAGAGGATGCCTTTGTTGTCAGATTATCTTTCATGTATGTTGTTATTGGTGTGTTAATAAACAGAGTTTGACTCACTCTTGGTCAGGATCTGAAGGTCGTCTACAGACGGCGATCCACTGCTCCTGTCATACGGGATCACCGTCGTCAAATACTGAAACAGTAAGATACAGTCAAACATTTTAATGTCGGATTTTCAGAGATAATTAAATGTATCTTTAACAAAAAATAACAATAAATCATATGCATTTACATATAAAAGACAGATTTTTTTCTGTGATGAGTTTGCAAGTTCTCCCAGTGTTCATGTGGGTTTCCTCCGCGTGCTCGGTTGTAACGTTTCTTTTTCCCTTACTATCAGCTGGAACCAGTCTGGCCATTCTCCTCTGACCTCTGGCATCAACTAGACATTGGCACCCACAAGACTTTTCCGCTCACTTATTATTTTCTCTGTCAGACTATTCTCTGTAAACCCTATGATTGTGCGTGATATCCCAGTAGTTTCTGAAATACTCAGTCCAGCCCGTCTGGCACCAATAAGCATGCCACGTTTTAAGTCACTTAAATCCCCTTTCTTCCTCATTCTGATGCTTGGTTTAACTGCAGCAGATCGTCTTGACCATGTTTACATGCCTAAATGCATTGAGATCCTGCGATGTGATTGGCTGATTTGAAATTTGCGTTAACAAGATGGACAGGTGCACCTAATAAAGTGGCTGGTGAATGCAAATCATACTGATACATAAGATCATTTGTTAAATTACAGGTTTGCGAGATTGACAATTTTTTTTCTTCAGTAAAATATTTATTATTTATTTATTTATTTATTTATTTATTTATTATTTCGCTAAAGATTTTGTGCTGCTCTTGGCTGGTTTATTACACCTTAGTATCTCGCTACAGACTTTACTAACACACAAGTTCAGTGCATGCCTCTTTCAACAAGAGAATTTGCTAACTAATGAGGTTTGCATTCGATTTCAGTGAAGATATCCAAAGACCGTGATCCGTCACCACTGCTTGGACGAGGTTAAGTTTTATTTCCATAGAGGTAAACATGGTTTTAAATTCTGCATAGAGAATATTACATAATATATATACATAATATTTCACTAGGTATTTTTTAAAATACAAGCATTCAGATAAAAGTGCAGTTCAAAGGCTTAATTAGGGTGATTAGGCAAGTCATTGTATAACAGTAGTTTCTTCTGCAGACAATCAAAAATATTTATTGCTTAGGGGGGCTAATAATATTGACCTTAAATTAAATATTTAAACCTGCTTTTATTCTACCTAAAATAAAACAAATAAGCCTAGAAGAAAAAATATTATAGGAAATACTGTTAAAATTCCTTGCTCTGTTAAACATAATTTGGGAAATATTTATATAAAAAAAAAAATTCTCAGGAGCACTAATAATTTTGACTTTAACTGATAATCGTTTTAAATAATCGTGATTACAATTATGACCAAAATAATCGTGATTATGATTTTTCCCAAAATCGAGCAGCCCTACTATTATATATGTATTTTTAAGTACCATATATATATATATATATATATATATATATCAAAACATATGCTTAAAATTCCAACATAATAGTAAAAATAATTAAAATAAATAACTTTAAATAATTATTTAAATTTTGCTCACTCACACAATGTGCTTGTCAACGTGTCGTAAAGGCAAAATCAAAACAAAATCGGCAGAGAGACGTAAATGCAGTGATTCTTCAGAGGCGAAGAAAAAGATTAAACAGTATGGCAAAGCCTACCTAAATTTAGTTTTATTGAAAGCCAAGACAAGTTAAAACTGATTAATTTATATTTTCTATACATATTATATATTAATATTACACAAACACACACATACAGTATATATACTGGGGGGGGGGGGGGCTCCAATGTTTGTATATGCTCATGGGGGGGGGCCCTAAGAAAAAGGTTGGGAACCACTGGGTTAGTCAATGCAAGCATGCTAATCTCACCATGAGGTGGAGGTACATCATCTTTAGTGGCATCTTTCCTCGCTTGTTTGCCAGATTTAGATGTCATTTTCTGCTTCTTAAGATGCCAAGTATGTTTAACTACTTCATTAGAATGAATTCGACTGGTGGAGGATTATTAGTTCACAAAAAAGTATATATATATATATATATATATATATATATATATATATATATATATATATATATATATATATATATATATATATATATATATATATATATATATATATATATATATATATATATATATATATTATTGGGACGACCAAAACCGGAAGTTCTCACATGAAAATATACTATAGTACTTTATAGTAAATACTAGGGATGCTCCAATCAGGATTTTTGCAGCTGATGTCAAGTTTCAATTTCTTTTCAAGGGGATCGGCCGATACAGAGTACCGATTCTGATGCATCAAGTTTTATATAACTTTGCTATTGCATGAAGCAAATTTTCTCTCCTTAATTAAGAATGTCAAATATATCCCTTAAACATGTCTCCTATAACTATTTAGTGTGGACATGTGATGGTTGAAGCAGCTTTACAGAAAATTATAGACACAGATCATTTTTTGGGAAACATGATGGAAGAAGAATTCAGCATCTCAATGAAGAAAAGATTTGGAGAGTATATTTGATGTAAAAGAAGCTAATCTGCACACCAATAAATCCTTTACTTTTTCTTTCAGAAAAGAAGATTGCAACAAGTTTATTACAACAAGTTTTAATATTAAATATATTAAAGTAAAAAAATATATATATTTTTTTTTTTATTTGCCCAATATTTAGAACCAGGTTTTAGTGAACTTGCAATAGTCAAAAACACAGAACTTTCAGTTCTTATATATAAAAATGCCTAAATACAACTGACCCTTCGCTAAGCCACACACGAAAACTGCCACACACTAATCGTGCTCAGCAACCGTTGCTACGCGCAGGAGGTCTGTCAAGCTTTCAAGCAAGGGAAACAAGCTAAAGCGTTGTGGGCTGTGCAAATCTGATACGCGGCATCCAAAAAGTTTGGACAGGGAGGTGAATTTTTTTTCCCTTTCCAAAACCTAAAACCCAAGGGGAGAGATGCCAGCGTGAATCAAGCTGTATGGGGCACTAAAGAAGCAGAGTTAAGTTGGTTTTGTTTTCAATATTTTTGACAAATTCAGAGATAGATGGCAATAACACACACCTCTTACTGTAAATTGTGTTTCTTACAAAAATACAAAGCAGGTTATGTTTCACAGCTGTCTTTGTCTTTTTTCACTCTTTATTATGAGCACTGCTCCGTTTAAGCCCTCGTAATAGTAGTCATACAAATAGCAGACATATTTCCATCTGTTTCAAGCCACGAATATATGAAATTACATATCAAAAGAACAGAACCGAAATGTGATGACAATCTGAGCACTTGTGATCAATATACTTCACTCGCAGCTGTTTTTCAGTAATTTATAACCCTCATGCCAATGTCAGAGCTACAATTCACTGATGTTTTTATTTGTCTTTTAGAGATGTAGTCATTGGCGATGACGTTATAGCGGGTTAGTGTCTGCTTTTATATTTAGTGTCGGATTATTTGCTGGTAGGAAAAATCTATTTGTTCACTTCTGCTATTTATCAAGTCAAAGTCAAAGTCAGCTTTATTGTCAATTCAGCCACATGTACAAGACATATAGAGAATCGAAATTGCGTTACTCTCAGACCCAAGGTGCTGAACATTAATATAAAATATATATATAAAAAATAGAGTTTAAGAGTAAGAGTTTATACTTTGATTTGCATTTTAATTTATTTATTTTTTCCACTGAACTGCAAATTAGAATAGAAACGGTATGAAAAGCACACATACATACTGACAGTTAAAGGTACATTGTTATGAGTCAATGGTGCTAATATTTGTCACAAATCCATCAATTTCCCCTTTCTGGCTGCTCTTTCTGTGCATGAATAATGTAGCAGCACTGTCAATCCGTGTTTCCTTGTCAGTTACATTTACATTTAGTAATTTAGCAGATGCTTTTAAACAAAGCGACTTACAAATGAGGACAAGGAAGCAATTTACACAACTATAAAAGCAACAACGAATAACAACAATGGTTAGTAATGCTATATTGCACAACAATAAGTCTTATCAGGCTTTTTGGCAAAAAATAAAGATTTAGACGTTTTAATTAGTTATTATTAGATTATTTTTAATTTCACCTTTCCTGCTGTGCATGAACTAAGCTGCTGAATGGTTAGCGTATGACGCGGCTAGGCTAAGCTAGCTTCAATTTTGATTCAGTTATTTTCTAATCGTTGCGTATTCTGTCGTGAATAAGCATACTGCAGTCCTTTTTGACTGGCCTTCTCAGATATCTCACCTGTTCACCGAAAATGACTTATTATATCCCTGGCATTGTCTGACACCGGCGCATACACACTGAAAAAGACGTGCCAGGCATGAAAGCTTAACAGGCGTAGCAACAGCAACTAAGGAGGGCGGGGCTTAGCGTAAGGTCAATTGAATTTGCAAGGTCATTCAAATATTTTGTTCATCTCTAACTATTGGTAGCAGCAGAATGATTGAAGCTCCTGACAGCTGTTGTGTTGAGAGTGCAGAGATCGCTCAAGCCTGCACACATCATTTTCTTCTTCACCTGTTGTAACGCTGCTGCGCACATGCGACTTGCTCTGTGTGTAAACCCGTAACAAACTCTTGCAATCTGTTTATGAGATCAGCTTGATTGAGTACCGATCAAGTCATGAAATGTGATTATCGGCCAATTCCGATTGATGGAAGCATCCCTAGTATGTACTAAAGTGTTTTTTAACCATACTGACACTGACACCTCCAATAGAGATCGAGATGTTGAACAATCGACTAAAGTGTTGAAGTCGATATATTGATTATTGTGATAGGCCTAATTACAAGCGATGAAAATCACACATCCCTGGCTAAACCAACAGACGAGGTGTTGTGCAGAGCTTTGCCAATGCTCCATTCCAAGAAAAATGCACTGAGATTTCTGTGCATGCCAATGTTGTGTGGGTTTTTGCTAATGAGCGTTTAGTGGTAATTATCATGCTTACGGTTCCTGGCACGTGTGAGCGGTCAGATCTCTGTACGCCGCCGGTGCTCTTGATCTTCCTCTTTTTCTTCAGCAGCTCTCGATGCTCTTTCTGACGGTTCTGCACGTGGATGAGCGCCGAGATGAACGTGTTCTTCACCTCCTTCTCGTAGTCCAGCTCTTCTCGCACCGCCAGCTGATCGATGAGCTCCTCGGAGAAACCGCGAATCTGCCGCTCCACCTCCTCCAGGCGCTCCAGCAGCTCCGACACACACAGACCACGCAGACCTGACACACGCATAAGAGGGAATGTAATATTTAATATAACATTCAATAAAAAGTCTAAGGATAATGGTATGTTCACACCAGACGCAGATGAAGCATCAAGCGCAAGTTATTTACATGTCAAGTCAATGCATAGACGTGATCAGACAGCCTGCGGGGCTGTTCGTGCAAATGAGACGGCGATTCAATGACGCGATTCAACCGAATGACTGACTGAATGAGCGTCTGGGGTGTTTGGGACTGGCTCAGTTGGAAGTAACGCTGAAACTGTCCATCAACCAGGCGCAGCTTCTGAAGGATGTGATGGACCCAGACACGGCGCAGTACGAATCTACACCATTTTTCAGCCTTCCTAAAGCACATAAAGCACAACTACTCTCTCAATGAAACCCATGTTAGCCATTTAGCAAAGAAACTGAAGTCAGTAGGCAGACAGATGCCCCTCACATGATGTAAATCTGTGAAGTGTTGAGGCGTGAAAGCAAGCAAAATGTTCACGAGTCTCTTCACGCAATCTACTTACGCAAGTCGCGTCTGGTGTGAACACCCTAGAAGACTTTTCTGTTTGGGTAGTTTTAAATTCTGCGTGAACTGAAAGTCGCTGATACTTTTATTTTAAGTTGATGAACTTCCAGCTGAAACAGAATAGTTAGTAGAGGCTGGGGCTTTCTAGGTGAACATCATTTCCTCGTAGCAAACGAACCGTTCAAAAGGGGCATGGTTAAGAATATTGTAGCTAAAACCATAAATGTGACATCATCAGAGAAAGACCGGCACTCTAAACGCAGAGTCAAAAGATCAGACTTTATTATTGGATAATCAAGCCAAAACATCATATTCAGTGGTTTAACTTGCAGGGCTTAATTATTCACCAAAACAATAACAATGTGCGCTAGTAAAATAAACATTGTAAAAATAAAAATAGGCAATCGGTTTAGGCATAGCCGAGTTTTATACATGGCAAAAGCATGAAAAACTTATTTTATCTATGATAAACAGAGCTGTGGTGAAAAATCTTGAATCCATTCAGAGCAACCATTTAAAACTCTAAAGCTTATCTCAATTTCTACAGAGCAGTTATTTCGCAACACACTCATTTCAACACTATTTTTTTTTTTATTAGTCACATTTTGGAGAATTTATAGTTAAATTAACTACAATAAACTTGAGGACTTAATAATTGCATGACAGTCCCAAAAAATAATTTTAGGGCGCACTCACACTATGCTATCCGAACCGTGCCCAGGCCGGTTGCCCAAACCATTTGAGAAGTAAGAGTACTCTGAATCAACCTCAGGCATGGCTCACTTGGCCGGCCCTGGCCCGGTTGGAAGAAGTGTGCCAGAGTGCGCTTCACTTGGGCTTTGGCGCAGTACACTTAGTGTGAGTCCAAGCGTCTGAGCCCGAAACATGACTTTTATGGGACTGTTTCATATGGATTTATTAATCATTCTAACTGTTCAATGAACACAAACTGTCATCGTTTATTAAAGACGCAAACCCCTCACTGCACGACAGCTGCACCTTCCGCAAACCTCCTAATTCCTGCAGCACAAGGACTTTATGATTGTTGACTTTTGTCAGCTAGTGTAGTTTTAAATGTTTTTTAGATTACTTATAAAATGTCTTCACACCAGGAAAACAGCTTTTATCCCTGGTAAGTGTATAAATTGAATAGCTTTTTAGCAGCAAAATAACTGAATAATTTCATTAATTGCATTATTTTTAATAATTAATTGCATTTTTAGCATTTCCAAATATGCTTTTATTTGCTTTCCAGAGATTTCCAAACACACATGCAGCACTTACGCTCTTCGAAGCTGCTGGAGGATGTGGAGTGTGCGAGCGTGTGTAACTCGTGTGACATCATGGAGAGGTCAAACTGAGACGAACCCTCATTCTCCTCATCATCTGGAGACTCCTGCATGATCTCTTCAATCTCCTCTATGACCTGCAGTACACACACACAGTGTATTTACAGATCAGAATACTATTGTGAACTGTGCAGCAATCCAGGGGTCGGTCTTTCATAGGTGGATTACCAAGCTAAGTGGATTTGATTATTGATGATCTGACATGGGGTAGCACAGTGACTCAGTAATTAGCACTGTTGCCTCACAGCAAGACGGTTGGTTTAAATCCCGGCTGGGTCAGTTGGCATTTCTGTGTGGAGTTTGCATGTTCTCCCGTGTTTGTGTGGGTTTCTTCCGGGTGCTCCGGTTTCCCAGTCCAAATACATGCGTTAAAGGTAAATTGGTTAAACTAAATTGGCCATAGTGTATGACTGTGTGTGAATGAGTGTGTATGGGTGTTTCCCAGTACTGGGTTGCAGGTGGAAGGGCATCTGTTGTGTATAACATTCATTCATTCATTTTCTTGTCGGCTTAGTCCCTTTATTAATCTGGGGTCGCCACAGCGGAATGAACCGCCAACATATCCAGCAAGTTTTTATGCAGTGGATGCCCTTCCAGCCGCAACCCATCTCTGGGAAACATTCACACACACTCATACACTACGGACAATTTAGCCTACCCAATTCACCTGTACCGCATGTCTTTGGACTGTGGGGGAAACCGGAGCACCCGGAGGAAACCCACGCGAACGCAGTGAGAACATACAAACTTCACACAGAAACGCCAACTGAGCCGAGGCTCGAACCAGCGACCTTCTTGCTGCGAGGCGAACGTGCTACCCACTGCGCCACCTGTGTAAAACATATGCTGGAGTACTTGGTGGTTCATTCCACTGTGACGACCCCTGATAATTAAGGGACTAAGCTGAAAGAAAATGAATGAATTAATGATTTGACATGATCCAGAGTTGTTTTGTTGCCATAGCACAAGGTCTGCAAGCGTAAACCTGCCTGAGAGCTTATTTCATACAAACATGATTTGATTGTGATTTCAAGTGAAAGTGATAATGAAAGTACGACCAACTGCTGATATTTTCTTACAGGAGTACTGTATTGGAAAAATTGGCAAACAAGTGTATTTAAAAAAATTATAATAATTAAATGCACACACACACAAAAAAATATTATGTAGTCTACACTCTGAAATAATTGTATACACACGCAGTGATACCTTTTTAAGGGTTCCAAAGTGGCATGACACAGCCCCGAAAGAGTGATTGAAAATGAATGAATGATTGAATGAATAAATAAAAAAGGACTTCATAGGGTATTTTAACTTGTTCCGCAGTAAAGAGTGGAAAAATTAAAGCTGAATTAGCTTGTTTTCATCTGATTTCATAACACCCCATATATACTAATTCTGGAGAAACGAGAGAAAAATAGAGCAAAAATTTGATGAAATAAAACGATTTCACAGGGCCCTTACTACCCATATGAAAAAAATTTATATGATAAAAAAAACGTAAAGAGTGGTAAAGAGTGAAAGAAACAGAATGTCATAAATAAATAAATAAATAAATAAATTTTTTAAAAATTAAATAATTTCAAAGAGCCCTATATACCTGCTCAGCAGTAAACAGCGGCTCCTCGTTTACACAGGAGATGATGATGGTGTGCATGTCCATCTGATCTCTGAGTTCCTCGTCATCAGACAGGTCGAGATTATTGACCTCCAGCCTCTGAAAACACAAACACACACAGTTGGGCTCAGTCCGACTGGTGGAAAAGATCACACATGTAAAAACAAACACGGAACAGATCTGACCTCCTGAGGTCGGAGGTTAAGTGTGGGCAGGTGAAGTGAACGAGTGTGAGAGGTCTTCCAGTCCACCGGCATCACATTTCCGTAGTTCTCCGTCAGAGCGTTCCATATGCTGTCAAACATTACACAAGAAAATAGCATAACCAATCATCCAAACACTTGGTCATATTTTAGAAGACTTAACTAGATTTTAGACCTTGATTCATAAAGATGCATGTAATCTAGTTGTTGATAGAAAGGAAATAACAACCCACTTTCTTTTTGAACATTCATGCAGGTTATTGCTTCATAAACTGAAGACGGTGTCATTTCAACACATCCTTTCATCTGTTTTTCTAGAAAAAAGCACTACACATTTATAAACTATATTAAACTTTAACTTTTAAGGATAAAGAGGTGCATTTTGAAAAGCTCAGAAACTATTTCTCAAACAATTCTTTAACGAAATAAACATATATTCTAGTAATTATGCCAAAGTTTTAAAAGTGTAAAACTCAAGTGATTGCTTTTAACTTCTATAATACAACATTAAAAACATCTTTGATATTTGCTTTATGACTGTTACTGTAATGATCACTTCACAACAATGGTTAAACAATGGTTTTACAAAGAATGTAGATAACAAATGTTAAAAACATAATTCTGTTTTTTTTTTTAATATATGCACTTTTAAACACTTTATTTATTTTGAAAATAATATTTCAATAAAGTTATTTAAATTAGATTAATTAATAATTTGAGTTTAAATACTTGTAATGTAAAAAATGTTTCGTTTTAATTTAATCAAATTACCAAATTAATATATCATTTATTTCATTTTGACACTTTCTACAGTAAACTGCTCCAAATATGCTTTATTAAAGTCTCCTGTCTAAAATCCATCATAAGGTATCACGTCTAAAATACAGTTTTAATGTCAAATATTTCGTTTTGTATGTGGTTCTCTGACACTAATATTACCATGTTACACAATGTAATTCCAGCTAAACCTACAACTCACTTTAAAGTAAAAACAGTAATTATAACGATAATTATTCAAATTATTTTACCTATTAAATTGTATTTTAATAACATCTACCCCTAACATTACCCTAACAGTATTGTAAAATATAATTATTGTTGTACAGTGTCATAAAAACCGCAGCTGTATAACTTTCAGACTTACTAACGTAAACCGTGGTAAAAGTGAAAAAACAAACAAACAAAAACATGGTAAGGTACTTTGTAGCAAGTGTAAACAAACCATCACAGAAGATAACGTTAAGCCTGAAAGCGAACTACTCATACCATCACATCATTGAGTGAACTAGCTAACATGTATATGTTGTGGTCTCTGTGTATTTTGTGTTATAATCATATTTTAGTGTGTTTTGGTCACTCACTCGTCGTCGCGCAGAAGCTCACTCTCGCTCACGGCGGTCACAGAGTCGTTCGTGCACGCGCTGCAGGAGTATGGGAAGCTCGCGCTCAGTGTCTCGTCTAAGGATGCGAAACTTTGTATCCGGGGTGAATTTTCCGGTGTTGCCGTCCAACTGGTGTGTGAATCTGCCGCTTTGAATTCGTTAAAATCCTCCCAGTCTTCATCAAACTGAGCGACCGGGGCCGCCATGACTGTGGCGGACGACGGGACACCGAGCACGCGCACGCGCGCTCTAGCGCTAAAAGATGAAGTGGGCGGGGCGACGCTGCCACGCAAACAGGCGTGCAAGACGCTTTGGTCTGCGTTATTACGCAAAACAAAATATAATTTTAGCATAAAATTTCTATTGTGACATAATTCTTTTTTTCTCATGATAAACACAAGATAGACAGGCCCTTAGCCACTGACAAAGTCCAGAATTTAACCCCTATATGATCTCACTTATCCCATTTTGACGGCTATGCCATCATACATTATGAAAATTATAGAGTGAAAAAAGCTTTAAGACAATTTTTATCTTTATTATAATTTTAATTAAGTGGCCAAATTCTGAAGTTGAATGAGCTGGCCAGTTTTCATTTGCCCATTGGCTTCAGTTTTTTTTAAAACAAGTTTTAGCAGATTCCTATATGTTTAAATGATATATGATAATAGATTTGCGTTTAAAAATAAGCATTTTTAAATAAGTTTGTAAATAAATAGTTCGATATAAAATAGTATGGTGAGCACTTTGACAAAATTGTAGGAAATATTTTTAGTGCATCAAAAAATCATGGTTATGGTCATCATCCGACAAGCAGATCCAGCAAAGATTAGCTCTTAAAATATCACTAAAATGCACAATTCAATAGAAAATAAGGCGAATAACTGCAAAAAAGGTCAAATTTATCAGAAAAAACAACCATCCCTTTTAATATTCTGGCTACAGGCCTGATAGACTATACAGGAATTTAAATGATTTTGATGGGTAAATATTATTTTCACAAATGTAGATCTTCCTCATCTTTACAGATTTTTCTTTTTGTTATTTAAATGAATAACTACATTACAAAATGTTTACAATAGAAAGGGTAAAAACTTGTAAGTGTTACATTATACACTCAAAAAAATTAATTATGGCTTTAGTTGGACCAAAGAATGTAACTATGTTTAAATTAAACAATTCGCTTATGTGGTGTGTTGGAAAAAAATAGAAAAAGTAAGTTTTCACATTTAAACAGCTCGCTTATGTAACATGAATGAAAGGGAGTTGTGTTGCTTCTGCAGTACTGCATTTTGGTCAATAGGTGGAGTAATATCTGCAAATGCGCAGTTTCAAAACAACACAGGAAGTAAGAAGATTCAAACCACAACGATCACTCTCAGCTCGGCGCCATATTATGGGAATCAAAAGATGAAGATTACAGTACAAATTGAGAACGTGCACAAAGCTTTCCCCAATGTGGACACACAGGTGAGATTTTTTTTTTACTTTTTATGTATTTATACTGAGGCTGTGACAACATTTGAATCATAAATGTACTCTCTTGTAATACTAATTTGTGTTTGTGTGTAGTATTGCTATGAAATTGCCATGTTCCCTGTGTCTTTTCCACATTATAGACAGATAAATGTATAGTTTGTTTTGCATTCCTGTGAAATTTTATACTTGGTATATATTTACTCCCCCAAAATAAAGTTGCTAACGTTGGTAGTAATGAATAGTCACGTTAGAATAGTCTAAGCTTTTCACTCATCATAGCACACGTGCTGCTGATAATGTGACAATAAAAGTGATTTGATTTTTTATTTGATTTGATATTCTTTATTTTAAATGAGTGTCAAGCGGTTTGTCGAGTTTGAATGCCAGTTTTGATAACTTGCATAATATTTATTAAAATGTGGTGTTGGCACATTGTTATTTATTATTTAATTGTATTCAAGCCTGTTAACTTAAAAAAAAAAAATCTTGACAAGCATATGTGACACTTAAATAGGATGACATCTAGCATGATGACATATTTAATGTAAGCTTATTTGTTTGGTCATCTAACACGTTTAAATTTTTAAGTTTAG
The DNA here is from genome assembly GCF_052040795.2 of Danio rerio. NCBI lineage: Eukaryota > Metazoa > Chordata > Actinopteri > Cypriniformes > Danionidae > Danio > Danio rerio. The sequence goes on along the minus strand of NC_141040.1, from coordinate 50,907,220 downwards.
TAGTTTGCTATGTATATTATTATATTTTATTATTTTATATCTTTGCTCACTCGCATCTATTTTCTCCCACACAGGTTTACAGCTCAACCTCTAAAGTCCCATATCTGGCTGAGGAGACTGTGGATCATCCAGGTATTATGCCTTTAGATGCCTATACACACATTAAAATGATGTACAGTAAAAATTACTAGTAATTTTATCTACTAATTATTTAGTAAATTACTAATTGTCATTTCATGTTATTTAGAACATCACCAGTGGAAAAAAGGTGTGAATGCACCCTCAAAGCCCCTAAGTGAGGGAGTACATGGTAAGCTATTTTATTTTTTTAAACATTTTTGTATTTTCCTCTTAAACCAATTCCTCCTTTCTCCTTTGATCTGTTGGTAAATTTAAATTTTTTTACCTGACTTTTTTTAGGATGCTGGGCATGATGAAGCGCAAACCTTGATGTGCAACACCACCTTATGAATCTACACTAGTTACATTAACATTTAGCAGACTCTTTTGTCTAAAGTGACTTACAATTGAGGACACATTCAGCAAATCAACAAGAAAAGGCGATACACCCAAGATGTGCTAATTATACAAAAAAATTTAAGAATTAAGAATGCTTCTTAATGCGACTTGCGCGCCCAGTCGTCCAGCCAATCTAAGTTTTTGCCTTCTCCTCGGAAAGACCCCCGTCTAACGCCGTAGTCCAGCAGCAGCTCCTCCCCCATGGAGATGTCCCGAAGGGCGCGGAATAGAACGCACTCCCGTGGCCCCTGTGGCAGCGTTAGAAGCTTCACAAAGGGCCGCACGTTGTTGCGGTGCCAGGAGTGGTTCATAAGCCTTCCGAAGGTTTCCATGCCCGGGTGACAGGGGCAGGGCCAGGACTGGGCATCCAGGCAAAGGGTCCTCCCACCAAGCCCTTTAAAGAAATACATGTAGGAGGAGGAGACACGGGGGAGGGCCTCCCGTCTCCCTAAGCCCTCCTCGTGCGACAACTCCTCCCCATGGTAATCACAAATAATTTCTCCTTTTTTAAAGGGCATGGTGGTGACGACTCCTCCGCCTTTGTCCCCAACGGTCTGGATCTCCAGTCCTTTCCAAGACTGCTGGACCACCGACATGACCAGCTGCTGGTCACTGGTGACGGCGGACAGCGCCCTCGAGAGCTCCCACTCTGCCAGGATGCTGTCCACCGTCGGCACGCCGGTGGTCCATGCAGTCTCGGCCCTAATGGCACTCTGCACCCGGGCCAGGGAAGGCTTCCGGTCGCTGCACCGCTCAAGGAGATGGCGCGTCCGGATTCCGAGCTGCTCCCCCCTCCAGTGATGGTAATAGCCATGGTCGGTGAACCCGATCGCGGCTGCCTCCGCCCTACTAGGGGGCTTCCCACCCAAGCCTACCGGAAACTTGTCCTGAAAAGCCCCCCAATAACGAGGCTGAGGCAATGGAGGGGGCTGCAGGCCAGAGGTGGACGGCCTCTCCTCGCCAGGTGGAGCAGGCGGCTGAGACAGTGCAGCTGGAGGAGAAGCCGAAGCTGAAGCCAGAGGAGAAGACATAGCAGCGGTGGTAGCGGGCGGCGCAGGCTGCCTCTTGACGTACTTTGCTTTCAGGCGCAGGACGTCCTGGCTGGGGTTAGTGAGGGGGAGTCCTGACGCTCCCAGGAAGAAGCATCCCTTGTCCTCTGCCCCCGGAGCCCGAGCCCTAAGGCAGAGCGGCCGGATGTGCCTGTAATAGCATTCCAGCCACTCCTCCTCTTTCCGGCTCAGGCTCACGGTTTTCCCGGGAAGCGTCAGGATTACAGCCTCTCCCTCTGGCCGCCTGCCCAGCCACTCCTGCACCCTAAGCTCCCTGACGCTTCCAGGACCCAGACGGTGTAGCCACATTAGAGTAGCAACGCAGAAGCTGCGAAAATCCGTCTGGGTCCTGGGAGGCAGCTCGCACCGCTGGCCGAGGCGACGGGAGACCTCGGCCATATCCGCCTCCATAGTGGACGGACATGGACTTTTGCTGCCGCTGCTGAGTGTAATGGGCTGCTCCGCGACGAGAAAGCCGTTGGCCCCGAAGTACTCGGCCAAGGAGCCGCAGGTGGGGTCATCCTGTACAAGGCCCCGCACCTCCGCCAGGCCTACCACCCTCCCCTCTGTGACAAACCTGGCGCGCGACTCCAAGGCACGAGCCACCTCCTCCAGGACCAGGGCCTCCTCAGCGCCGCTCATGCAGACCTGCCTCAAGTGCCCTGAGAGGTCCTCCTGAACCGTCAGGCACTCGAGGCAGTGTACAGCAACGCTATGGTCAGTGTTGTCCATCGTCGTTTCGAAATAGTTACCTCAGGTCGACACGGTGGGCGGAGTCGTAAGCATATTTTTAAAATCATTTATTGTTTTCAATTTATTTCATACTTGTATTACTATTATTTTATTAGTATTAATGTTTTAACTTATTGTAATAAGTGAAGATACAGATAAAGACAGTATTTGGATTTTGACAATCATTTTATTGCTGGAAAATGTGTAAATCTGTAAAAATGCTATTGAATAAACTCAATGAAACGGAAAATGTTTTTTTTTATTTGGTTAAACATAACAATATCAATTTTAGAATAATTGAACCTAAATAACTACATTGATTAAAGCTAAATTATAAATGTTACATTGATTGAACTAAACAACATTACCTTTATGTAACTAACTTAAGTTCACTAAAATTAATATTCTTTCTTAAAGGTAACTTAACTCGGTTACGTGGAACCAGTGGACAAAAAAAAGTTAATTAACGCTAACATATCTTTTTTTGAGTGTATTGATAAATTTACATATGCAGTGTGTTTTTATTTATATATTATTGGTTGTTTTTATATTAATATTTCATTGTTTCCATTTAAGTGCAACACGGTGGCTCAGTGGTAAGCACTGTTGCCTCACAGCAAGAAGGTCATTAGTTCGAGTCCCAGCTGGGTCAGTTGGCATTTCTGTATGGAGTTTGCAAGCTCTCCCTGTGTTGGCGTGGGTTTCCTCTGGTTTCACCCAAAGACATGCACTTTAGGTGAATTGAATAAACAAAATTGTTTGTAGTGTATGTGTGTGAATGAATGTATGGATGTTTCCCAGAGATGAGTTGGAGCTGGAAGGGCATACGCTGTGTAAAACATATGCTGGGTAAGTTGGCAGTTCATTCCTCTGTGGTGACCCCAGATTAATAAAAGGACTAAGCCGAAGGAAAATGAATGAATGAATATATTTTTCCATTTTACTATTGCTCTTTTTGTTATGCAGTATCACGTTTTTTTGTTATGATTGTGTTATTTAAACACACAATAAAAATAATTTATTTTATAATTAATATCTTCAAATCAGATGGTTAAATTTGACTTAAATTTGTTTCCTAATTAAGAGTGAAAAGAGAGCATTGTAAATCTGTTTGCATTCATTCATTCATTTGCTTGTCGGCTTAGTCCCTTTAATAATCTGGGGTCGCCACAGCGGAATGAACCGCCAAAGCCAGAGGTATCTGTTTGCATATTTACACAAAATTATAATAAAAATGAATCTATTATTTAATAATATATTTGTAAAAAAAAAAAAGAAAATTAAAAAAACATTGAAACAGAATTTACAGAAAAAAAATTTATAATTATTTTAACTTTTACATTTTCTGTACCCTGAATTAATTACTTATTTTAACTTCTTTATGTACAAATCCAAGTGGTCATTGAAGAATCCTGTTTTCTCACTTTAAAACAGAAGTTGGTCACAACTCTTTCATTTTCCTTCGACTAAGTCCCTTATTTATCAAGGGTCACCACAGCGGAATGAACTGCCAACCCAGTACTGGGAAACACTTATACACTACGGCCAACTTAGCTTATTCAATTCACCTATAGCACATGTTTTTAGACTGTGAGGGTAACCCACGCCAACACGGGGAGAACATGCAAACTCCACACAGAAATACTGACCGAAGCGGGACTCGAACCAGCTACCTTCTTACTTTAATGTGACAGTGCTAACCATTGAGCCACCTGTATAACTATAAAATTTTATTTAATACAACAATCTGATGCTTTGTCTTCAATCAAATACTCTAAATCAGTGGTACTTAAACCTTTTACACCAATTAACATAATGACAAGTATTGAAATAAAGTACAGTAGTTGGCCAAATTAAGCATCTACAGCACTGCACAGTTCGAAAATTAGACAGTCATATACATATTTATACAATTTTTGATACACTTTTAAATATATATTGCATGTACATATGACATATTTGTAAAACGTTTTGAAAGCTAAACATTAACTTGTATGTAGATTGGTTGGGAACCAGTTTTTCTCAGAGGATGTCAAGCTGACAAAAAATGAATGAAAATAAAAATAGAGGGAAAATTAAAAAGCACTGCAGTGTTTGGGTGTTCAGTGTTTGTCTGGGATAACTCGTCTAACGAAATTATATTCCATACAAAATATGAAGCTGATCAGTCGGTTTTTGTCACGTGCCTCGCGGCATTCTGAAAAGTTAAGATGTTTTCAACTGGGGACGCCTGGAATACGCAAGCGCGTCGTGCTTCAGCTCATACTCATTTTGCTAGCCTGTGGGTTAAATCTTGGCACTCAAGTGACCATGATGTAACAGGAGAATTCGGTCATTTTTCAAAATAAAAGATTTTTCAAAATAAATGTTCATTCAGACTCAAATAATAAATAAAAGGAAAATAATTAATGATTTAATGTGCGGCCCGGTACCAACGGATCTTTAGACCAGGGGTTCCCAAATTTTTCAGCCCGCGACCCCCAAAATAACAATGCCAGTGACTCGCGACCCCCAATATCCTCTGAGGTGGTTATAAATACAGAAACCTTGCATGCAATGACGCAGACACACCAATTAAATTTGTGTCAGTGCTTAAAATGTGCCAGAAAGTATAACCTGATGTTATAAAATCAAAATGCATCTGACGCTACTGCTGCCTTTAATATAATGTAATTACCCCAGGGGTCGCAATCCAATAGAACTAGATCTAGATAAGATACTATAGTAACTATATAGTATATAGTAACTATAAACTACTATTTTTATTTTCAGTATAGTTATGGATAAAATATGTTAATTCTTATGGTTTAATAAAAATAAATAGATTTTTGGAAATCACCAGGCGACCCCCCTTCATTGTCCTGCGACCCCTCGGGGGGTCCCGACCCCCACTTTGAGAACCACTGCTCTAGACTGGTGCCGCTCTGTGGCCCAAGGGTTGGGAACTATTGCTCTAGCACGTATCTGCTCTGCAAGCACCACGCACCTCTTTCTCTGCGCCAATTAGATTGATTTTCAGCTGATGATGCGATGCACTAAAGTGAACGATGCACTAAAGTGAACATTGAACATACGATCAAAACACGAGCTTTGATCGTAGGCTTTAGAGAACATGCAATGCTGATCACATCGGTGTTATCGTACGCATCAACTGATTATTATTGTAATAATTTTTCTTTCACTACTCGGTAATTCCTCGGTGTACCACTAGAAGCCCGCGTACCAGTGGTACACGTACCACAGTTTGAAAACCACTGCTCTAAATAGTAAGTAAAATTCACATTTTAATAACTAGTCTCCATACACTAGTAAACCCCCAAAGTGCTTTTCAACCCATCCATAATGCTCGATAAGTTTCAAAACCCTGAATGCTTTATTGAAAATATGCATACATAACACATCTCCTACACAACAATACAAAACAGTACAATCACTTGTTGAAATAACACACTTAATGCAGATGGATGCCCTTCGCTCAGGAGCAGAGTTATCATGAGGGAAAACCTCTCGCACATCTGCAGTTCGCTGGAAAAAAAAAAAAAGAGACACGTTCTTGCATATGGTTAGTAGAGGACACAAACCCTTCATCACCATCATCATCATATGCATTAATATGTCCACTGCTGCAATTAAGCAGCCTTGTGTTTAGTTCTGTAAAACAATGAGGAGGAATAGCCGAAACAAACTGCTCTCGGATCAGCTAAATCAACAGCAAAGATGTGTCACAGTGCACAAGCGTCAGCCTGGTCCGAGCAGCGACCAAATATCGTCCAGATTTTCTTTTGTTGTTTTTGCTTATGGCACAAGATGGTCCTCAAGTAAACAGGCAAGAATTAAATGGAAACCAAAACAGGTAGATGCTTATGATCGATTGGATATCAAAATCTATTTACTTACACATTTTTAACAGCTATCAGAATGAAAGCGATCAATGAATGATAATTGCTTTTATAACGAAACGAATCTCGGACTTTGCAGGTTGGCAAATATGTCTTCAGTATTAAAGTGACCGATACTCTAAGGTTTAGAAAAGATTTGAGGATCTTTAAATCTGGATTTCTCTTTGAGTTTCCACCTGCGAGGCGAAGGCCGGGGCGTTTAGCACCATCTTATGTCTGCGGAAAGAAGCTGATAAAAATTGAAAAATAAAATTACGGTTAATGTACTTCTAAATTAAAAAAAAGAGTGCTAATAATGCTTAAATAAAAGATATTTTAAAAAAAGAGGAGACAATTTATCTGGTTATAGTTTAATATAATGATACAGAGATAAAGTCAAACAAAATAAAAAATATTGTAAACCAAAAAGAAAAAAAAAAACGTAACAAAATCTTTCATAAAAACAGGCAGAAAAGCATCTTTTCCAACATTTAATATCAGTCCATAGCAAATATTTCTCTCCAAAAAAAGGGGGACTGGAAAAAGATTGATATTTGGTGTAAACATCTCAGATCAGGGAACTTGACCGTGTTGGATGCGACTGAACTAATCGTGGATATGTTGTGCGATCTTAAAAGGTTTCTCTTAATGCTGGTATGGCTGCTGCAGGAAACATTATATCGGGGCTCTCAGCTCGAATGTTGCTGCATAGGTCATTTACACTCCACAAAAACGCCCAATATCTGATTGATTGACAGTGTCACAGTATCTCTCTGTTTAAAGCTGTCGGCACCTTTTCACACACGTTCTGAACGTGTATGTTGCCCTCAGGTTTCAATTTTAGTTTTTTTGTTGTACTAATATAACAAAGTGTCTCTCCTGAACGCACCTCTCTAAGGTAAGTGGTGAAAACAAGGAACTTTGCTAACAGCTTTCTTTAAAAGAAATGATACTAACCTAAACAATACAAAATGGTGCTCAAGTTTTGTTCCACAGATGAAGGTCTCGAGGGCTTCGATCTGATTTTGTTAAAATGATTCGTACAGCTAAACGAGGGACACACACTCGCGCTGGTGTGAAGACAGTGCCATGTGCGAAACCAATGCTTTAGGCACATTATAAACGTTCACACACGCAAGCTCGAATGCACACACCCAAGCTTGCACACACGCACGTACGCAAGCTTGCACGCACACACTCGAACACATGCAAGCTCGCATACACATACGGACACGCACGCAAGTTTGCACACAGACGCACGCACACATGTACGCATGCAAGGCCACTCACACACATACAAGCTCGCTCGCACACACACAAGCTCGTTCGCACACAATGTCCCACGCATGCACGCAAGTTCACACACACGTAGGCACGCAAGCTTGCAAGAACACATGTATACATGCATGCACACGTGTATGCACGCACGTATGCTGGCACACACACAAAAGTATGCTTGCACGCACATGCAGACAAGTAAGCTTGCACGAACACAATTATGCTAGTATGCACGTACGAACGCACACACGCTCACACATACACTCGCACGCACAAGTATGCCTGCACACACGCATATGTAAGCTCGCACGCATGCATAAGCAAGCTTGCAAGCACACACGTACAAGTATGCTCGCAAGCACGCATACGCAAGCTCGCGCACGCATACAAGTATGCTCGCATGCAGGTATGCTAACACGTACACTCGCACGCACACAAGTATGCTTGCACACACGTACGCTTGCACACATACACTCGCACACACGTAAGCTCCCACCCACACGAGTACGGTTGCGCACGCAAACACATACGCACGCACATATGCACGCTTGCACACACATACGCTCGCATGCACACAAGTACACTCACAGGCACGCTCGCACGCTCACATGCACGCACGTACGCTCACACGCATGCTTACGCTCACATGTACGCTCGCACGCACGCGCACACGTACGCTCGCACGCACGCACACGTACGCTCGCACACACGCGGACACGTACGCTCGCACGCACGCGGACACGTACGCTCGCACGCACGCGCACACGTACGCTCGCGCGCAAGCGCACACGTACGCTCGCGCGCAAGCGCACACGTACGCTCGCACGCAAGCGCACACGTACGCTCGCATGCAAGCGCACAAGTACGCTGGCATGCAAGCGCACTCGCATGCACACATATGCTCGCACGCACGCACACACATGTACGTTTGCACACACTTATGCACACGTACGCTTGCGCACACGTACGCTTTTGCACACGTACACTCACAAGCTCCCACACACACAAGCTCGGTTGCTCACACATACTTCGGTGGCCCAAGCAAATTAAGTTGAATCTTCAAACTCGGCCCCTACTGATGGGTGAAGGGGGTCCGGTTGAAAACAAAGTATTTGAGTTAAAAAACAAAAGAACAGAAAGAACTACAGCACTCCATCATCAACACTAAAGCCCAAGCTGATCAGCTGCTAAAGGAACCAAAGAGAGAATTGCTAGGACTAGTATATCTTTTAAAAAATAAGTGTTTCGTCCTCTGCCGCTGGAGGATTGAGTGTGAGTTTATAGACCCAGCCGGACCCCCGGGCGTCTCGTCTTCGGGGCTAATGAGAGGGTAATATTGAGGGAACGAGATCTGATCCGGGATCAGCGCCGGGTCTCTGCTTCTGCTGCCTCCAGACTCCTGAAAGCCAAGCTCTGAATCTCTTTCGGGTTTGTTTGCACTCGTGTGTCGTTGTGGAGGAGGACAATGCTGTAATCGTGTTTTCTCTCTGTTGGATTTCGCATGTTTTGTCGTAAGAAGAAGGCGTCCGTTGCAGGGCTGCCATCAACTGTCCATACTGCTGCAACTCTCTGAGGAAACAGAAGAGATTATTTTATTCAGTAAGGATGCACTTAATTGATCATTACAGCAGCTATGTTTCCATCCACCTATTTTGATGTGCATTTTGGATGTGCGCATAAAAAAATTGGTTGATGGAAACACCAAGATGCGCATACATTTTGAAAATGCACATAAAAAACGTGCGCATAAGTGAGTAGGATAAATTTTTATTCAATAAGGTGCACATAAACTACGATGGAAACACTTTTACCGAACAAATTCCAGTATGCGCATTAAGAAAAGGTCATGTGATTTTGTTTTAAGAGATGATGTGATGTGGTGTGTAAATGGAAAAACCAGGAGGCTGAGCACATTGTAAAACATCTGAAATGTTGTTGTGGTCATTCTATAACGCCCTAACTGGTTCAGTATTAGTGGTATTATAATATTAATAACCTCCAGAATTGTCAAGAGCATCTGTGCTTCACGTCTCATGCCACACCATCATGTGTTCACTGCTGTCAGGATTGTCTTCTGAAGCGCAAGTCATTTATTAAATGAAGAAAAGACTTGCTAAGTTTTTCCAACCGCGGCAAATTCAGTTTTTTACTGTTGATATTTGGCGCCAGATAATCAGGAAGTGGCGATTTGACTCGTTGAATGAAAACTCTGCTTTATTTGCACGCCTTTTATGCGATATTCCTGTTTTGTGCATAAAGTTTATTCGCATTTTTGGAAGGAAACATTCGCTTATTTCACGCGGCCACCATTTTAAAGAACCAAAGAGAGGCTGCGGTAAGAAGGAACCCGGATGTATAGGATCAGCACTGTAAACATGCCAGGGACTACAAACCTCTGGCTGTTGTAGAGATTTCAAAATTCAGAAATGGTGTAAACATCATTTTAATATCATTCAGTAGGTTTAATTTAAACAATTAAAAGCAATTTAGCATCAAACAACATCACAATCTCTGTTAGAGTAATATGCTCAAGTGTCCTGCTATGCTTCAGCTCAGGGCACCAGTTAAACACTGTGGGGACACTTTCCTGCTTCAGCCTATGTAACCAGGTGAGCGATAAAACACTGCAGTCTTCTGTAGCACACCCTCGTGTTGTCTGTAATAGATCTAAACATCATAGATCGCGGAAAAACACTCACAATCGCTAACAGACTACAAATCCGCTACAACTGCATACATGCAGTCGGCTCACACGTTCTAGATCCTGACTGATCACACTCGCACAGCTGAAGCTGCTCACAGACTGATTACTTGGACTATAAGTACTGTTAAAACACAAACACTGGCTGAGTCTTTTGTAACCAGAGGAAGTGACACTGACAACAGAGGTGCGGATCCACATGCAGGTTTAATAACAAGGTCAAGACAGCAATGGTCAACACACGGGCAAACAGCAGACTCAGCAACACAATGGATTCAGCGAGTGTTAAGATCATGCGTCTTCGTCAGGGAGAACGGCCTATTGAGGAATATGTGGAGGACTTCATCAAGGTATCGCATTTAACCCCTTTAGATAATTTATGTTATCTGTTTAGTGACACTACAACAAATTTCCTTTGTCTTGCTTTACCGTGTTTTTGACCCTCGCCTTGTTTTCATGTTTTATTCCTGTTTGCTGTCTGCCTCTGACTATCTGCCTGCCTTTTGATTACAATTCTGGATTGCCTGCATACTTCTGTTTGCCCGTGTTGACCATTGCTGGTCTGACCTTGCTATTAAACCTGCATGTGGATCCGCACCTCTGTTGTCAGTGTCACTTCCCCTGGTTACAGTATGCATCAAGCTGCTGAAGGGAGTTCGAAGCATCCTCCTTGCGCATACATGCAAAGCATAATGGGTAATTTTATAGACTATAAAATTCCATGATGTTTCAGAAATTCCATAACCTATGGGAACTCTGGAGATCAGAGAGCCCCACTTATGCTATGAACCAGTAAATCAGATCTCCAGCATGTTTTTATATTGAGGTGTGCATCTGTACCGGTGAGCCCATCCAGCTCTTGTGCGTCCAAGAAAGGTGCGGGTCCCCAGATGCGGACTGTGCCGTCGTCGGAAGCGCTGGCCATGAGACTGGGAATACATGGGTTCCAGCTGACGCAGTTCACTGTGCGCGTGTGTCCCGTCAACTCCACGATCGGCAGCTCGCTGCGCTTGTGCCAAATATATACCTTATGATCTGAGAGAGAGAGAGAGAACAAGACTGAGAAACACTCCTGAGAGAGAGAACAAGGACTGAATTGAAAGTACCTTCACTCCCGCTGGCAATGAAGTCCTCGTTGTGTCCGCCGAAGCAGGAGTGAATGGTGTAGAAACCCTGCGTCACACCCTGATACTTCCTGACCAACACACGGTCCTGCAGGTCCCAGAGATGAACGCCCTGAGAGAACACACACACACACACACACACACACACACACACACACACACACACACACACACACACAAACACAAACACACACAAACACACACACACACACACACACACACACACACACACACACACACACACAGGTTTATGTTATGAAGACAAATGAGATCTAGATAGTGTAAGACAAGAGAGATGTTTAGTGCGTTTAGAAAAAAAAAATGATATAACATAAAGAACAGGGTTATTGCAGAATCAAGGAGATACTACCATTGCTTTTATTAAAACATAAAATGAGTAGATATGTTCATAATTTTCATTTTAGCATACATTTGTGTAATTATGTTGTGTGTTTTTGCCATTTTTAATGTGTTTTTGTGTATGTCTTTAAATATAGAGCTTTTGCATATTTGGTTTAGGTATTTTAACATCTAATCTATTGAAATTATGTCCTTGGCAACTGGGTGGAATAAAATACATTTAATTTTATATGCATTTTACCTCTTTGTTTTGTGTTATAAATATTTTATGTTAATGCAGAAAGTAGTTTTTTGAACAAACAGTTTTACTTTTGTAAAAAACATTGCTGCGGTACAAAAAAACTAATAAATACATGCAACATGTATTTTTGCAATTTTGCATGTCTTTAAATATTTAGCTTTTATATAATTTTCATATGTTTGTTTAAGGCATTTTAACACATCAAATCAATTACAAATATTTTCTTGGCAACTGGTTAAAATTATAAATACTTCATCTGTATTTTTTCTGTGTTTTCATGGTAATGTATAAAGTAATTCATCTTTAATTAATTATTATTTTTTTAAGTAAAAACAGTTTTACTTTTAATAACTTGTGCTTACCCTGATAAACATAACATTGCTGCAGTACAATTAAGCACACAAATAATGTTAAACACATGCAACATACAACATTAAACCAAAAATATATATTTTTAAATAATTATTATAGAATTATATATAGAATAATCTCTTGAAATTATATTTTTTACTATTTAAAACATCATAATTCTAACTGATAGCGCAATTAATCATTAATCTTAATTTTATTAATAATTAATAAGATTTATAAATGATCAATTTTAATTACATGATTAATTATATATATTTTTAAATTTAAACAATATAAGATAATAAATAACACAGTTAACTGCTGCAGTAAATAAACATGTATTTTAGAACTCTGAAAAATATTTTTGGTCTTTTATCATTTAACTTTTTTTTCCTTTACAAAAACACAATTTTATATACAATTTAAATATAAATAAAATAATATTGCTGAAGAAATGTTGTTTAAAAAAACCATAATTTATTACAAATTCTTCATATTTATTTTTATTATTTATTATTTAACATTACAAATGTGTTAATAACAACAAGGTAATTTAAAAAATAATATAAAGGTCAGGGTTATAGCGGAATCAAGAAGATACTACCATAGCTTGTATTAAAACAAAATGAGTTATGAGATTTTTTTGTAAATCATTTTTGTTAATTTTTCCTAAATGTTTAGTACATTGGTTTCAACTTCAAGTCCTGGAGAGCCGCAGCTCTGCACAGTTTTACTCCAACCTTAATCAAACCGCTGATACAACAAATTATGGTGTTCATGATTACTAGAGGCTATTAAGCAGATGTGAATTAGAGGTGGCTGGAGCTAAACTGTGCAGAGCTGCAGACCCCCAGGAATTGAGTTTGAGACCACTGCTTTCGTGTGCTGTGTATTTTTGCAATTTTGTATGTGTTTTTACATGTCTGTAAATATATGCTTTTTATATCATTTTCATATATTTGATTTAGGTAATTTAGCTATAAATATCCATTGGCAACTGGTTGAAATTAAAAGATACTTTATCTGTTTTTTTTTTTATTGTTTTCATTTTAATGCACAAAGTAATAATTTTAACAAAAACAGTTTTACTTTTAATAACCTGTGCTTATTCTAATAAACTAGCATTGCTGCAATCCAATTACAGTGCTCAGCATAATTAAGTACAGCCCATTTTGAAAATGAATTTTCATCTATTTCTCAGTGAATATAGGCAATATATTTTGGTGTATTTGAACAAAACAGATTTATTAAACAGATTTATTTATTAAAATAATATTTTAGTTACCAAACATCTTTAGAAACGAAACAATTTCAACTAAATGTTTTATTTGTTTGCTTCTCTTGAATTTTCCTCTTTTTAAATTTATATTTAATATTTTTTTTATAACATATAAATTTGAGTGTTCTGGTTTTTTGACCGTTATCATAAGTTATTTTGTTAGATAAGCTCCAGATTTGGCTTCAGTACTGACCAATCTGATGTATATGCACAAATATAATAATGTAAAGCTTCCTATTTAAAATATTAATTTAAAAGAGAGATTTGTGAGACTTGTCCTTACATATGCTGAGCACTGTAAACAAATACAAATGTTGCTAAATACGTACAACATGATTTTTAAAAATAATTATTATAGAATATTATAGAATTATATGTAAAATAATCTCTAAAAATGATATTTTTTACTTCTTAAAACATCAAAAGTATAACTGATAACCTAATCAATCATTAATCTTAATTTTATTAATAATTAATAAGATAATTAATGATCAATCTTAGTTACATGATTAATAATTTAATTTGATTTAAAACTATTAAAAAGATAGCAATTTACAGTTAACTGCTGCAGTAAAATTAATATTCATTATAAGAAAAAAATCTGAAAAACATTATTATAAATTTTAACAATCATTTTTTTCTTTACAAAAATACACGATTTAAATACAATTTAAAATGCAAATAAAAAATATTGCTGCAATGAAATTATAATTTTAAAGAATATTGTTGAAAAAACTCATTTTTTATATTTATTTTTTTTAATAATGGTTAAAAACTAATATAATTGTGAAGAACATGAGTAAAAATGTCCTCATTTTACATTGCAAATGTTGAAATAATAACAATAATGTTAGTTTAAAACTCAAACTCACTTACCTGAGTTGCTACATTTAACAAAGCTAATCTTCCGTTCTTAGAAACGGTGAAAGACATTATAGGATGATCCTCCTGAACTCTGGATTACAAACAGAGAGACACGTGAAAGGTCACACAGTTTCCTCAACTCAAGTGTCAGATAACAGAGTTTGATCAGCTGCTTACATGTTTCTGTCTGTTAGGTCCTCAAAACTGTATCCGCGGATCCGCTGGTGTGTATCAGAGGCCAGGACTGTCCGTCCGTCGCCCATACACCACAGACACTGCACACGAACACCTTCCCACGACTCCAGCAGATTTCCATCAAGATCCTGTCCAAAAACAACCAATGCATCTTAACTAGAGGTGAACATTTACATGAAGTTACATGAACGATCGCCATTTAAATGAGCAGCTAAATGATTAATGTACACATACAATCAAAACTATTGATTTGTTAGCGAACACTGCTAGTTTTGTGGTGTTACATATTGTGCCTTTAATCACTAAATTGTACTGCTTTAAAGACATATTGACAATCAAGCGATTGTTTTTTAATTGTTTGCATCCCTAATCATTGACTAGCATGAAACCAGTATGTGTTGCTGATGCAGGGTATATACAGAAATCAGTGAGTGAAATTCAATACCTTTTAAGACCTTATTTAGACTCTTTTAACACATTTTAAGACCTCATTGCCACTTTAGGCTTTAAACAGTGACATTGGCAACATTTTAACAGTATACACTACTTGACAGAAGTCTTGTCGGCTATCCAAGTTTTAGAAACAACAAATAATGACTTGACTTCTAGTTGATCATTTGGTATCAGAAGTGGCTTATATGAAAGGCAAATGCCTCTAGATTACACTTATTTACCAAAATAAAATATGATTATGCCTTGGTTTTTAATGATTTAATTAGGACAGTGAGGTCCGACTTTGCTTGGACAAAAGTCTTGTCACTTAGCAGAAATAATGTCCTGTATAGAATCTAAAGTCATGCTGCAGTGGAGACAGAATTAATATTGTGTCTGACTCCCATGAGCTTGGAGGACTGCATCCATACATCTCTGCAATCACTCAAATCACTTATTAATAAAGTCATCTGGAATGACAAAGAAAGCGTTCTTGCAGGACTCATCAGAGTTCATCAGGATTCTTTGGATTCATCTTCAATGCCTCCCTCCTCCATCTTACTCCAGACATGCTCAATAATGTTCATGTCTGGTGACTGGGCTGGCCAATCCTGGAGCACCTTGATCTTCTTTGCTTTCAGGAACTTTGATGTGGAGGCTGAAGTATGAGGAGGAGCGCTATCCTGCTGGAGAATTTGCCCTCTCCTGTGGTTTGTAATGTAATGAGCAGCACAAATGTCTTGATACCTCAGGTTGTTGATGTTGCCATCCACTCTGCAGATCTCTCGCGCACCCCCATACTGAATGTAACCCCAAACCATGAATATTCCTTTACCAAACTTGACTGATTTCTGTGAGAATCTTGGGTCCATGTGAGTTCCAGTAGGTCTTCTGCAGTAGTTGTGATGATTGGGATGCAGCTCAACAGATGATTCATCTGAAAAATCGACCTTCTGCCACTTTTCCAAATGACCAACTAGAAATCAAGTTATTATTTGCTGCTCTTACAACTGAGATCAACATCAAGACTTCCGTCAGGTAGTGTATTTAATAAACTAATCCTAAACTAAAACACTATTCATAAACTGAATAGAAAAGAGCAGTAGGAATAGTAAACAAATCTCAATTAGGCAGAAGTTTATAGATTTTATAAACTACAAAGGATTACAATAATCGCAGATCAATTTGAATGCCATGTAAAATAGCATTTAAGACTTTTTAGTGATTTTGACATTTACATTTAGTCATTTATCAAACGCTTTTGTCCAAAGCAATTTAAAACTGAGGAGGCATTCAGCGATTCAACAAGACGAGTCTGTGCTCAGAGAATTTAGTGCTAGAGTAAAAAGGGAAAGGTTTTTTTTTTTTTTTTGAGAGAGAGAGAAAGAGAGAGTGTGTGTATTAACTTTTAATACTTTTTAAGACCATGCGGACATCCTGTGACGTAGTGTAAGCTCTATACTTACACACTGGTAAAACTGTCCTCTCTGTCCTCCTGTAACGAAGCGTTTGCCGTCAGGGTTCCAGGCGACGCTGGTCAGACTGTCCTCATGAGATTGGCTCATCTTTGTTCGCAGCTCTCCTGTCTGACCACCAGGAGAAGGAAGAGAGTCAGAGGTCAGAGACAAACTAATATTAATGACTTCATGACTAGTACATGTTCTTTTTAATAAAAGCATCTCAGAGACTATGATGAACACTGAGCAATATATTGATGATGGGTATAATTTTTTAAATTTAAAAGAACTCAAGCATACAGAATATTGTTGCAATACATAATAATAAAAAAATACAAAATAATTAGAATATTCCTTTAATAATTATTAATTATTCATCATTAGAAATCCTAAATCATTATAAAACTGACAGCAATTAACAATGTTAATCCTCTCACTGACATAAAATTACACAATACTCTCGAAATTATTTTTAAAATGTTGTCAATATCAAAATAATGACAATATTCTCAAAATAATTTGAAAATTTCAAAATCTAAAAAAACTCTTTTATAATTTTTAATCATTTAACTAATTCAAAAAAGAAAAAGCTTTTAAAAAGCTTAAATATTAAGTATTAATAATTATTAAATATTAACGAGTATATTTTAATATGCCTAAATAGTTAAATATGATTCATGTAAAATATAACAATCACTATTTATGACACATCATAATAAATACAAATATGACTTGAAGGCAGCACTCCACCACCCCAGAAATAAAATGCTAAAATATTCAGAAATTCACACTGACCAAAAAACAAAACAGGCCAGATTCAATCAGATGTGTTGTTTACCTGAACGTTCCAGAGCCAGAGCTCAGAGCAGTCGTCAGGACCGCAGGCGATTAGGTAAACATCATCAGGACTCCAGGCGAGATATGACACACCGTACGCGTGGCCCTCCAGAGTCCGTAAGAGCTTCAGTTGATGTGTGTCCTGTGCACAAACAACACATTCAATGCCTTTCTGTGTTCTTGTGTTGATATGTATGCATGCATGTATGTTTGTGACATGAGCTCTTGAAAACCAGAAATAATTCCTTGTATGTTTGCGCACACATGGCAAATAAAGCTCATTCTGATTCTACCAACAGACCATACCATTCACATTTATGGTTCTTTTCAGCTGAGCAGTTTGGTTCCGTAGAGTACAGCACACATTTATTTTCATTTCCATTTAAAAGCACCAACTTTAAAGTACCTTAAGACGACAGCACATTACCAGAATGGAGAAGTTAGACTCGCTGTAGAATCTTGACTGGTTACAGAAATCTGTCACTTGCAACAAGCCAACACTAAAAGCCCGCTTTTTAACCACACAGCTGAAACAGGACACTCTGATAATACAATGACTCAGACATATTGGGGCTGTTTACACCTGGTCACTTCATGTGTTTTTCTGATTGGATCAAAATATCCTTTTTTTGACGAGCACAATTTATTGTATAAATGCAGATTGCATACACCATACCTTAAAGGTCCCATGAAGTGCTTTGAAATATGCGTTTTTTTCCAATGTTTGACGTAATCTCAACTGAAAAAATGAAGAGAGGGTGGGACATAAAGTAGCTCCTCCCCTTTTACAAAAACAGCCAATAGCATGGTTTTTAATCACAGCTCTGCCAGTGACAGTGGTTGAGTTAAAAGGCATCAAATGAAAGCAAATGAGAGGCGGGGCATGTCAGATACAAGAGAGCGTTTGATTGGTTAAGATTCAATGAGACACTGAGTATGAGGTGACGTGATTTAAATCAATTTAGGTGGAAGTGACAAACTGCAAGCTTTAGATGTTTGTATCAGTTTTATATTTTCTAAATGTAAATTTTGGCACTGTTTGGAGCACACTAGCTTATAGATATCCTTAAAACTCACAGACTGAAACTAACATCTAAAAAAATATATTATTTTAATTTCATGGGACATTTAAAGGTTGAATTATAGCTCTGCATTAAGAGTGATCGCCGTAACCCATGGCGCATGCCTTGCACGTGGATTTATATCTCTGCGATCTGTGTGTTGCAATGGGGTTTCTATGTTCCTCTGTTAAGTTTCTTCATGGGTGTTTTGTTGAAAATGTGTGAAATGCTAACCTACTGTACAAGTTGCTAAAACTCACACTCATTCATGGAAGACAAGGTCGCAACAACTTTAATCAAAGTATACACAAAACAAAAGTCTCTATCTGGAGCTCGGACCAGACGTGCGCTTTTACAACAAACACACTGGAATCTCAGAAAACACTTGCTTCACATACATGACAAATATATCTAATATGTCTATATTTGTCTATATTATATATCTAATATTTATATTATACATCTAATATTTGCCTTGCCTTGCCTAAATCATTCTTGAAATCTGTACTTTTAAATCAACCAACTAGACTTGAAAATAAAAACTTTTGGGCTTTGCAATATGTATAAAATGAACGCGAGGTACAGTCCGCCCTGTCAAATGCACATCACATGACAACAACTACTCAAACACCCATTAACTTTTTAATTTCTGGAGTAGATTAGCCATCAAGAACAAGATGTGGATTACTTCATTAGATCAGCACGATCAGACGATCATTATCCAGAGAATGATAATGTGTAGAATGACCAAAATGAGGTTGAAGCCGTGATCTCGTTCCTTTCGAGTGTGCATTAGCTTGGATTTTGTTTGATGCAAACGTTTAGAAACAAACTTACGAGACAGTTGTTGTTTTGTTTTATTGGAGATTCCAAATATGTAATGTAATCGTAAGCTTGACAAACAGTTTGAGAATTTGATGTTTCCCCTTTCAGACAGAAGGCCTGAGCATACTGCCCGAGAGGCGTTTCAAAGATGGCGCCAAGTGAAATGACTTGCCTTAAAGCAGGGGTGTCCAAACTCGGTCCTGGAGGGCCAGTGTCCTGTATAGTTTAGCTCCAACTTCCCTCAACACACCTCCCTGGAAGTTTCTAGTATACTTTGAAAGAACTTGATTAGCTAGTTCAGGTGTGTTGAATCGGGGGTGGAACTAAAATATGCAGGACACTGGCCCTCCAGGACAGAGTTTGAACACCCTTGTCTTAAAAGGACTTTGGCCCCGTCCAAACGCAACACTGCTACTACAGCCTAGTAATCACAGCTTTTGTGCACCATGTTACCATGACGTGTAGTTAAAACATTATTAAGAGATGCACGTCAGGGTCTGTGTCAGGCTAACCCACCACTGGACCATCTGCAAGCCTTTAATGCAAAAGCATAAATATGCCTTAAAGGTCCCATAAAATTAAAGTAACATTTTTAAATGTTAGTATCAGAATTGTTTGTTTTTAGGATATCAAATAAGCTAGTGCACTCCAAAACAATGACAAAATTGGCGTTTATAACATATGAAACATGTAAAGCTTGTAGTTTGTCACTTCCGCCTTTTAACTATTGATTTCATTCACATCACCTCATACTTAAGTTTCTCATCAAATCTTCTGACCAATCAAAAGCTCTCTAGTGTTTGACATGCCCCGCCCCCTTCAAGATGCTTCACATTTGATACGCTTGAGCTTAACCACTCTCACGGGCAGAGCTGTGATAAAACAAAACGTTATTGGCTGTTTTTTTTTCCCGGAGGCGAGGGGCTAAACTATGTCCCACCCTCATTTCATGTTTAGATTACTTCAAACATCGAATAAAAATGCACATTTCACGGGACCTTAAACAGCTCATTCACATCAAATGCACCTTTGTTTCTAAAAACATGCAGTATGGCGATCAGGAATGGGTTTAAAAAAGGCGCAGCGTAGCATGAGATCGATGCAGCGCAATATTATGAATGTAATGTAATAACGACAATAACAAACGCATTCGAAATTGGAAAACAATAGTTTATAAGAACTTGATGTATCATACAAGTTAGGATATCTGGACAAGGCCACAATGAGCACCTCCTCATCCATAATATAACGGTAAATAAAACTGTTGTTATGTCAACTTTCCACTATGAACAGAAGCTCGAAACGGTTCCCCAGCCTCCCAAGCTCTTTTGATTGGTTCACTGCTTTTCGACCTGACTGACGAGCTTTGCTGCGTGTGAAAGTTGATTATCTTTTAACTTGAGATGGTGTCCAAAAAACATGGTGCTCACATGTGCCGCGCTTCAAAAGATGCAAGCTTTACATTGAAAAACAATAGAAAAGTAGTGACTGGAAAATAGGAAAAACGCATTCTGTGTGAACAGCCCCCTAACTCTTTCTGAATTTGATTAGAATGTAATAATGTGCAACTTTTGTAAAACTGCATTGGAATATACGCTATACAAATATACTTAAATTGAACACAGTAGCTTTCGGATCAGAGAAAACAGTGTCCAGGTGTAAACAGGCCCAATCTGACCAGGGACCAAATATGCTTCTCAAAAATGTCTAAGACGTAGCGTAAAAGTAGCCATTATGGCCCGTTTCCAATGAGTGGTATAGTACATTTTGGTTCAATACACTTTTATTTTATAAATATATTTATTATCTGTTTTTTGTCCTGTCTCTGTTATTCTGTTGCACTGTATAAGCTCTGTCACAAAAACAAATTCCTAGTATGTGCGAACATACCTGGCAATAAAGCTCTTTCAGATTCTGATTATGGTCGTTTCCACTGTCAAAAGGTACCTAAAGCGAACCGTATCGTACCACTTTTTGGGTACCCTTTTGGAAGGGTACCTAGCACAGCAAAAGGGTACTAAAAGATGGAGCAAACTGAATGCTATTGATTTACAGAGATACGTTTGGTACCCTTGGATACCATTGGTACCCTTTTGCAAGTGGAAACGCAAGCCTGTTCAAGGTGACCCGTACCGTACCACTCAGTGGAAACGGGCCATTAGTAGATGTTTTTTAACCCAGAAATTAAAAAAAAAAAAAAACATATTTTAGAGCAGTAAATCACAATATCGTGCAACCGTGATATTTTTATCCAAGGTTATCATACCATCAGAATCTAATACCGGCTCATGCCAAGTGCTAAAGAAGCCTCAACCTCTTTTAAACCAATCCCGTCAGGAAAAAAAAGTCTGAAATTCAGATCTCCATTAGTGGTCAACCCTCTCCAGATGCTCAATGGGACAGAGCCATGTTTTGCTGTATGTACACACATATAGATACGACAGACATCCTTCACTCACCGGCTCCACTTGCCAGATTATCACAGTGGTGTCCTTGGAGCCGGTGGCGAGTTTAGTGCCGTCGTTGGAGAACTTGCAGAACCAGACTTCATTGCAGTGCTCTGTGAGGATCTGCTGCGTGTAGCAGGGAAACTGTTTCCTGCAAACACAAACGCAGACGTGTGACGTGAAAACGCAGAGGGACGTGTGTAGCGGCTGAATGTGTAAGCGCAGCACACCTGCTGCAGACGTGATCCAGCAGTAAGGACACAGAGTCCAGACTGGAGTCCAGTTTGGTGTTGTGATAAAGGCATCGGTCTCTCTGCAGCTCCACGGCCTGTCTGAGCAGAGTCTGCAGCCGTCGAGGAGGCAACATGACGGAGGGTGGCAGGTACGCTGAATAACACACACAAACACAAGACAGATTATCGGAATTATCATATCAGACGTGACAAAATTACCTTCTTAAAGGTCTTGTCCACACAAACATTGGTGTTTTTAAAACTGCACTTTGTTTTTACCCTGTTTCACTGTTTGTCCACATAGACACAGGGTCAGGTGACTGAAAACGAAACTTTACAAAAACTTCGGCCAGGGTGAAGATTTATATACATATGTCCCTGAAAATACATGTGTGCGTTTTTATACTCACTCTGGAGCTTGTCCAATAATCTACATCGTGATCCAGCTCCTTTTCCCTCCCACTCAGCCTTTGCCTTCAGATCCTCAGCATGACTGCACATCAGATAGCTTCAAACACACAGACAATCAGAGTGAGCCATCGACACCCATCACAGCGCAAACTCTCTACACAGCTCATCAGTAATGCATGTTTTAATAAAGCATGTTAATGCGTGCTGTTTAGTACCCGCTGAGCACATGGATTCGATCCGTGTTGTATTTAAGGGGAGTCAACTCCCCTCTCAACACCTGCAGAGCTTCCAGAACTTTCCCGTCCTCCAAATACTCCAGATACTTCTGCTGCAATAGCAGAAACTTCATCCGCTAGAGAGAACAAAGATTCACTTGCTTTATCAGTGATTACACTATAATAACATTCACAAAACAGTCAAAACTAAAGGGAAAGTTCACCCAAAATAAACATTTCCTGTTAATCTACTCACTTGTATGCGTTTAATTTATGGTAGTGACCACAGATTTAACTCAAAATCTTCTACAATGTTCTACTGAAAAAACTACAAAAGTCACCTACATCTTGACTTGACTTGTGGATGAATAAATTAACAGAAAATTTTCATTTTTGGGGTGAACTATCCCTTTGAAACCCTGTTAACACCTGGTAATATGACTAATTTGGTCAACTAGATCACAAGCAGACGAAAGAGACATATTGCCGTTTACACCCACTGCTTGAATCCATCTCTCCTGTCCACTTTTGACCACTATCCTGATTCTTTACATATGAACGTGAAAGGAGAATACAGCAAAACAATAAAGAGAGCAGATCTTTGTTTCGGTTCTGTTCAAGACTATGGCGAACCCCTTAAATTTTATTGTGCTTTTTATATTTTTTTTCACCTTCAAAAAGGGCTTGGTGATTAAATCGCAATAAAAATCACAAATGCAATCGAGCAAAGCAAGGTAAAGTAAAGAAGTACGGTTGTGTCATTAGTGGTGAATCTAGTAGTAAATCTCCCTCCGAAAGCCAGAGGGGGTTCTTGCGGAAACTCCAAATAAAATAAACAGAAGATTTAACTGCTCTCATCGAGTCATCGTGACGTCATGAAGTTAAAAACATTATTATATGTGGTAATTTCACATGCAGCATTTACAGCGGAGAGTTCAATGAGCAGCAACGTAGATAGCAGTATAATTATTTCAATGTTGTTATCAATCGATTAAAGGTATTTTAAAAATCACAAATAAAATCAAAAATGGCCTAGATGCACATTTATTATTTAGGCTATAGCAGAGTCTTAGTAGAAACAGTTTTTTCTAAACTTGATTTCTTACAATTAGGGTTTATAAGTCAGTTCTGGAGCCGGCACCTCATTTGGCACTTTCATGTTGATCAGTGGTCGCGTTAACTGGAAATTTGCCATCAATTTTGTTTTGTTTTAGCAGTGATAGCAAGTCAGAAGGCTGCCTATCATTTTGGCTCGTTAGCTTTTTAGTAGGCGAGGGCTGACTTTATTCAGATAATAAACAAAAATTAAACTGGATAATGCACAAAAACAGTACACTTGACAACACTGAGCCCTTTTGAATGGTTTGTTTTCACTTTTAAAATCTCTATGAAGCTCACTTTTACAGGTATGAAAAGTGGCATTCTGAGACATTCTGCAATGCAGCAGCCTTAAGTTTGGACACTTTTTACTTTTTTTGTGCATTTTTTTAAAAGATGTTTGGGCTGTGATGTTTGCAGTGGTTTAAATGAAACATAGACCTAGTGTGTGCTTAAATCAATTTGAAGTTAAAGAACCTTGAAGTGCTGCAGGTACAATTATGATGTCATGTTATTTTATCATGCTGTTATTTATCCATGCAAAATTAAATGAATGAAAATTTATGTTATTTTTAATGGGTTAAAGGGTTAATTCTGTAACCTCAGAACTTTAAAATGAAAATGTAAACTGAAAGCAAAAAGTTTTTAACTGTCTCATATGATCATTTTATAATATAGTTAAAGAGCTTAAAGAATACGCATGACAGATAATAATAGTTTATGATGACATTTGTTCAATCATCAGTCGCCACGGACAACGCAAAAGTTTACTACAACCTGATGCTGTGTTCACACCACATGGGACATGTACGTAAAATGCATAAATAGACACATTAACATTTTGAGTTTACTTGCTTAATTCGCGCATTTCACAATAGACACTGATTTGTGTCCTGGGCGGGGCTCCTGTCTGCCTGGCGACTCTAGTTTAGTTGCAAAATAGCTAATAGTGATTTTACTGAGAGAGCAGCTGTGCTTTAGGAATGCTGAAAAAAAGCGTATATTCATTCAGCGCCATGTCCGAGTCCACTGGATCCTTTCTGAGGTGCACCCAGCTCTATGAGTTCATCAGCTCTCTAGAAATTAAACCTGGATGGTGGAAGCTTTTAGTGATGCTTCTGACTGAGCTGAGTGAAGTTTGATGAACTGTTGTCTGGTGTCGGCAAAAGGATTTCCCCTCGGGACACAAACAACAGATTCTACGTCATAATTGCGCCCCTAATAGGGCAAGCTCTTGCTTGGTTAACCTGGCGCGGATGTCAGCTAAAGTTCAGTTTTTCCAACTCGAGCGAATCGCTCGATTTCCTCATTAAGCGCATCAAATGCGCAAAACGCTCAACTAACGCCATGTTTTTAGCATTGACTTAACATGTAAATCACTCACGCTTGACGCTTCATCCGTGTCTCATGTGAACGCACCTTTACAGCATACATAGGCTCTTTTACGACAAAATAAAATGCTAATGCTAATGTCAATAAATGTATTCCCCTTAAAATATTAAAATATATTAGTTTGCGTGTTATCTATGCCAAATATTAAGAACACATTTGTTATTTGACTAAATCTTATAATAGAAGTGGCACACACTGTACAAAATGTTGGTTCCCACACAATAGATTTGTGTTGGGACAACATGTAGTTATTTTATTAGTTTTTACAAATTTAGGTTGATTGAACAGATAATAAACCATTAAGTTGTCCCAAAGAAACCTCAAAAATTGTGTGGTTTCAGCTCATTTTAAATAGCAGTTTGAACAAAATGTTGTTGTTTTTTTGAGTGCACCCATTTTTTATATTACACAGTCAGACTCTCTTTTCTGGCTATGCTAGTGGAATGTGATTTTGCATAACTTGTTAGTGTACTACGACTCTTTACAAGTAATGATGCTCCATCTTAAAGAATGAAACTGGCTATTTAATGATATAAAAAGTAAATAAATAAAAAAAATCCCACTTACAAATTCAGACCGCAAGTTTAAATCATGTGAAAACAGACATGGACAATTTAGGACTAAACAAAATGAAAAATAAATGAAGCCCCTTTTATGAACACAGAAAGCGTAAAAGAAAATAGTGTTGTCAAGACACTGGAACTCGATACCAATCTGTACTAAAATTTTTAAAATGTCCATTTCTCGCTGACATTTGAGCGCTGTTGAGCACGTTCATAAACAGCGGTGATTTGCCATTGTGTTCACGTGCTCATCAGAAATGACTGCGATTGGCTGTGTAGGTCATCAGTTCGACGAACTCAAGGCTGTTTACTAAGTGTAGCCACAGATAAAGAGACACTGGAGCGTTTTAAAGTCATGTTGATCAGCTGGTTTGTCTATAAGCTGACATACGAGCATTCCACTGATGAATCGTGACTTTGAAACGCTCCAGTGTTCCTATATCTGTGTTTACATTCAGTAAGCATCGGTGAGTTCGGTGAACTGATGACCTTTACGGAAAATCACAGTCATTTCTGATGAACACGTGAACACAACTGGTTAAAAACGTGCTCAACAGCGCTCAAATGTTAGCGGGAAATAGACGTTTTTAAAATACCAGAACTGATGGGTTTCGAATTCCATTACTGTGAAAACCCTAAAAAAAAAAAAGGTTTTTACTAATCTTGGATCCTATTGACCTTATTCTGTGATTTGGAAGTGCGGACTTCCGATTCAGTTGCCTGAACTGGGATGACTAGAAATAATAAATGGTAGAACACGGTCAAACTACAACTCTAAAACAAGTGTGTTCATGACTATACATAAAAAGTAGAACAACACAATAAGAAAATATCAGTTTGCAACATCAAGCAGCATAATGAGCTGTTTTTAATGTCTAAACATCAATAGAATTGAATGAGACCAGAAGTCTCAAGCCACACAGATTCAAATGGCTGCGGACGCTAGTACAGAAAGAATAAGGTCAATATGATGCCCCTAATTTGTTGACAATACTGCGCATCCCTGTTTCAGAGTGCTTTCTACTGCCCTTGTTCCAGATGAATCTTCAGAAGCGTTCAGCATTAAGAGTGCATGCGGGTCCAGTTGGTCTTACCACAATAGCGTTGGGTGAATGCATCAATGCTTTCAGCTCATTGAGGTCGTTTTCAGCCTGCGTCCCACAAAGAAAAAATTGCGTCAGTTCAGCATTCTCATCCAGCATTTTGAGAGAAAATATACCACCTTTAACCGGAGTAAAACCATAATACAGTCACACATCCATGCACAGTGACAAAACAAGCAACCCCAAATACTTTGAATTAAACATCATGATCCACGGGGTTCCCACTGTAAGCCAAATGGCAAATTCCCTGACTAAAAAGCAGAATTTCAATGAGCTATAATGAATGGAAAAACAGAGCGCTGTTGTGCTTTGAATAATATTAAAATGGTTTTAGCTTGAATATCATTTTGCGGGACTTTTATAGCCACTATGAGAACAACAGTAACTACGTTTAGATGGACATCAGTGATCTAATTATTTGCCTTAATCTGAAGAAAACAATAATATGATTAAGGTGTTTACATGAGTCGGTGTTAGAATGTTTCTGTTTTACATGTTATGCTACATAGTCCGATTAATGTGATTATGTGAGCATTCGACGCTAGTTTCCTCTGGCGTTTCACGCAGTAACAGTCCGTTTTCGTCATGGCACTATATGTGATTTTGGGCACTTCGTTTTTAATTTTTTTCCAACTGCAGTTAATTTCTCACACTACAGGCCCTATCATACACCCGGCGCAATGTGGTGCGACGCAATTGTTGTTTGTTAGTTTCAGCTCGGCGCAAGAGTCGTTTTGACGTTTTGCAGCACGCTGTTTAAATAGCAAATGCATTTGCGCTCATGTGTGCCCATAGGCGTTCTGGTCTAAAAAAGGAGGCGTGTTAAGGCGCATTGCTATTTGAGGAACTATAATAGACTACACAATAGACCAGATCAAAGCAGGTCTATAGTCCAGCTCAGAGTGCATTAGTTGTGCGCCTTGCTTAAACATTTCTTATAACAGACATGATGTACAGCAATACGCAAATATCTTTACAAAGGAAAAAGAATTAAATGATTAAAATATTACAAAAATTATTATTTTCTAGCCTACATAAATAAAAAAAAACACCGCCTTCATGCCTTCTTCATCTCGGGGGGCTTTTTTAGTTTATTCATAACAATTTGCTTTTGTATAATGTTATTATTATTATTAGCAGTATTATTTATTATATGCATATTTATATTTGTTTTCAAAAAAACAAGCTTAGATTTGTCCACCTGTCAGGTTTTAGACCATAGGTGGGACAGCCTGTGTATTAGGAAATAACTCAGTTTTTTGAACACACTTCATTATTATTGTTCATTTATTAGTTTGCTGGAAATTAGAACTGAATTTAAAAATAGTTTTGAAACAAAGCTTTGCGCTTAATAAACAAAATTAATTATGTGTAGGCTATGGATGTCTGTGCGTACAACACGTTTCGTTATCCACGAGAGTGAAAGTAAAGAATGAGGAGGCTCATTCTCGTGCTGTAGATGCTCTGTTTAACCGTTTTCTTTCTAGGGAATCATTCTGTTTTTCCACTTACAAAGTCCGACATGTAAATAGCAAATGTGTTATGGCGCGACGCAACTTAAAGGGTCTTAAAGGGAATGGGAGATGAGACTCTGATTGGTTTATTCTCAAAACACACCTATAACTCATTGAGAGAATAAGCTCTACCCTGTTAGACCATGCGCCGCGGCGAAAGCAGATTTTAAAGTAGCAAAAGTAGTAAGCGGTCCTAAAAGTAGCAAAAGTGGATTCGGACACGCCGTTAATGCTTTTGTGTATATAAAAGATAAATAACCTTTTTTGTGAAAGCAAGAGAGAATCATCCAGCAGTGCTGTTAAAGAAGTCTCAAATGATCAATGACCGCAACACGTTTTATTGCAGAACATTTAAGCTTGTTTCAGAGTTCTTTCATTTTCTTTTTCAGTTGTTTCATTTTTGCAAATGGTTTTATTTAACATGTTTGTTAATAATAAAATCCAGTTTTGCTATTTAGCCTTTTATTTTTATGCAACAAAGTTGCAAACTAATTTGCTCTAAGATGTGGCTGTGCCCTGTGCTCACGCTTCAACACCTGCTGCTGCTGAGAGAGAGACAGAGAGAGCGCAAGAGCAATCAAAGTAATTAATTTTTGTCCAAAAGTGTCGTTGATGCTGATGTAAACAGCTGAAGCTTTCATTTTATTTATAGTTAATTTATTATTATTGATCATTTTATTCAATAATGGAGTTAAAACATGTAATAGGTCTACATTAGTGCGAAACAAGCTAAATATCGTCTTTAAAATCGTCATAGGTTTCAGCTCTCTGCGATATTTTTACGATATTTATAAAATGGTTTATCAGCACAACCCTGGACCTATCATTTTTAAATTCAGCAGAATTTCTGCACAAAATCTCCAAGACGAAAATACCTTATGTGCTTGTTAAATCGCCTCTATAAATAGATGAAGAACTAAAATGGAAAATAGCATTCAAGTTTACCGCTGTTAAATCAGAAGATGAAAAAAACCCAGATCCACTTCAATGGTCTAAACAGTTCCTGAAACCAGAGGCGAGATGTGTGTGCAAACAATTCCTACAGAGTTCATTTGATCCCACAGTGAGCTCTGAAAAGCTTTTTCCTAAAGACTGAACATGATTATGGTTTCTGCCTGTCATCTTGGATGCTCCAAGAAACCGTCCTGTACGAAATACAACATCTATCAAACTTTTTATTTCATTCATTCATTTTCCTTTGGCTTAGTCTTTGATTTATCAGAAGTCACCACAGCGGAATGAACCGCCAACTATTCCAGCATATGTTTTACAATGCATATGTTCTTCCAGTGGGAACCCAGTATTAGGAAATAAACTGTTCTTTATTTCTGCCCACTTAAACTACTTTTCAGACAATATTAGGAGTTCACTTTTCAAACGACCTCACACTATTTAGTTAAAGGTTGGTGATGAAGTTAAAAAAAATACATAAAAGAAAAGAGAAAAGAGTTAGAGAAAAGAACCCAATTTAAAACTGTCCATGCATTCAACATTTTTTTGGGGGGGGGCAGGGGTTAAGCTTTTTTACTATAGCGACTTTCATATCTATACATCAGTAAAAAAAAATAAACAAAATTGAAGTGTAAAAAGGAAAAAAAAACACAAAATTCTGTGGATAGAGAAAAAAACTATTTAAAAACCCAAAATAAAGCTTGTTTTAGGGTTTCAGGGGTTTAGCTTTTTTCCCATAGACTTCTCCATATCTATGGGTGAGCATGGATAGACCTTGATAAACATGACACAGCACATGCAAATTATGGCACATGAGTAATGTGAACATTTACAAGTGAAATAAGATATTTCATGTGGAAAAATGGAACTAACTAGATTGATGAAAAATTGTTTCTAAACTAGTGCCACACATGCTAGTCATTACAGCAATATTCAGTGCAAGTGGAAAAACAGAAAAAATTATATTTTTGATAAAAATTAAAATTGAAAAATAAAATACAAATAAATAAAAAGTAACAAAAATAATGAAATATGAATTATAAAATAAAAAAAATCAATAATATTAATTCAAATGTAAAGTTTAAAATCTATAATTCTAAATCAAGTCAATAAAAGGTGTAAATTAAAGACTCAAACAAAATAAAAATATATACTATGCAATTGGGTTTATTCTTCTGATGATAACACATTATGCTAATTCCCTAGTCACAGACACTTACTATGGTAAAAACATTACATTAGACCAGGGATGTCAAACTCAATTTCTGGAGGGCCGCAGCTCAGCACAGTTTAGTTCCAACCCTAATTAAACACACCTAATGAAACTAAGTCCTTCAGGCTTGTTTGAAACCTAAAGGTAAGTGTGTTGGAGTAGGATTGGAACTAAACTGTGCAGGGCTGCTGCTCTCCAGGAATTGAGTTTGACATCCATGCATTAGACAGTTCCTCCAGGATTTTGTAGGAACATTTTTGTAAAATCTGTGGCTTAAATTGACTGTATGACAGCTTTTCTTAAAACTTATGCCATTATTGGTTTTGTGAAATGTTGATCTAAAGAATCACTAGACGCAAAATCCTGGAGAGACTGATTAGTTATAACCATAACCATGAAGCCAAATCTAAAACTTTACTATAATACGGACACCATGAAATAAAGTGTAAACATTCTGACTTCAAATTATAATAAAATTGACCGCCTCTCCCGACAACAAGATTTAAACTTCATCATTATTAAAATTAAGCCTTTATATCAGGGGCCTCAAACTTAAATTGGCATAAGAAGAGCAGAAAGCAGTTTGTGGAACTTTAGTGTCAATTCTTCTTCTCAATTCGTTTCTTTTTTATAAAACTACAACAAAGAGGGGAAAAGTATGTATGTATGTGTATATATATATATATATATATATATATATATATATATATATATATATATATATATATATATATATATATTCACATTTACTTTAACACAGAGTATATACAGGAATCAGAGAGTGAAATTTAATACCTTTTAAGACCTCTTTTAAGACTCTTTGTATACATATTAAAACCTTATAACCACTTTCAACCGGAAACACTAGCGAGATTTTAACTTACAGTATATTTACTAAATATTAATAAAAGTAACTAATCCAAAACTAAAACATCATTCATATACAGAATAAAAATCTAGCTAATTCATCAGGTTGGCGCCAATACAACTGCAGAAATAAGAGTGTTGGCTTGGTTACTGCATTAAACAAAGCAGCATGATGTCAAATCTAGTAGGATTAAATTGATTTCATTAACTACACACCATCCTGATATTCACAGATTTAATATAGGCAAACTTTAACAAACAACCATACATTGCGTAACCAAAAATGATATCAAATTTAATACCTTGCAAAATAACATTTAAGACTTTTTAATGGCCTTAAAATTCTCTACATTGATTTATCAACTTCTAATACTTTTTAAGACCCTGTGGACACCCTGTAACATGTTCAAATTTTGTGACTTCACGACAGTGATAGTGATTCAAAAATAAATGTTTATAACGTTTATAATAAATGTTTTCTGCTTTACATGCAAGTTGCGTATGGATTGAGAATCCTCACCTTGTCCCATTCACCTTCCATGACGTGGTTTCGAAACTTTGTAGCTGATGAATGCTCCAGTCTGCAGCCCGATTCCTGCATCAACAAATCCACCGTCTGACTGGAAACAGAGACAGACATAAAGACAAATAAAACACTTTTCATTTATTAAATAGCATAATTATACCTTGACTGTTTCCATGTTCAGTCTTTCCCTTGCAGAAACTAACAATAGTTTTACTGCAGTAAAAGAGTAGCCACCATGTTTTTTTTTTGGTGCACTGATTAACATTTGCACATGCACACTACAAGTCTCATGGTTAAAATATGATAAGCACAGCAAAACCATGGTTTAGTTGTGGTTACAATTTTTTTTTAATTAATGTCAATAACTATATATTTTTATTCGTTGTTAAACGCATACAAATAAAATTCAATATTTGTAAAATGACCGTGCGTTTTCTTCTACTGTTCCAAAACTCTGGAACTCACTCCCTTATATTTTTAGGCACGCAGAATCTTTTTAAGAG
This sequence comes from Danio rerio, assembly GCF_052040795.2. Taxonomy (NCBI): domain Eukaryota; kingdom Metazoa; phylum Chordata; class Actinopteri; order Cypriniformes; family Danionidae; genus Danio; species Danio rerio. The sequence continues at coordinate 50,875,001 of NC_141040.1, read as the reverse complement.
TTTAAAGCATCCCTGAAGCCTTACTTTTTTAGACTTGCCTATTTGTGAGGTGTGTGTGTGTATTTTTGCATCGGTTTTATATTTACAATGTTTCTGACTTGTTTTATTCTTTATAAATTAATATTTTTTATCCTCTGCATAACTTTTTTTCCTGCTACCCTTGTATTTTTAGAGTTTTGAGAATTAAAGGTGCAGAAGTTGATTGTCTTCAGAAACATCTTTTGTTTGTTGTGCTGGTTGAAATTCACTTCACAATGATTAAAGTAAATGATCTAAATGTATTTATATGTATTTTTAAATTCTGGGTGAGGCAGAAAACTAAAAAACTGTCCATCCAATTAAAATTTGTCTGGCCGACAATTCCCATAATTCTGATGAGTAGCCCAAACTGTCTGTCAACAAATGTAGATTTACACATCTGCACAGCCTTTCATGCAGATCCGCCGTTTGCACGTGCACACGAGAGAGTGACAGTGGTAAAAAAAAAAAAAAAAAAAAAAAAAAAAAAAAAAAAATGCTGAATCAAAATTTTAAAAGAACCTGAATCAATATTGGAGTTACTTTTGCACATTGAGGAAAGCATGACACCATGGCTGAACTATTTCCTTTAGACAGGTAATGTTCTCTGTTTTAAAACTATTTTAGTCACGCAAAGCTGACGTAGATTGTGTGGTTTTACGAATGGGTTATATGCACAGTGTTGCGAAAGATTGATGTGACTATTTTCAGTTTTATACAGCATCGATAATGTATAATTTATTTAGTTTAACAACAAATCATCAGCAATTAGCGCTATTCCGCCTAGCCTGCTTTACTGGGGTGAAGTTGGTTTTATATTCACATCACATTGATTCATTTTTGCACAATAACAACCTGTGCCGCGCTGAGTACCTGTGTTCGCTCTGAATCAGCATGCAAGTTTGGCTTGGTAATAAGTGTAATTCCTGAACGTCGCAGGCCAAACACTAAGCATACAGTAGTTGCTTTAGGACAAAGCACATGAGAGAGTGAGCAGCGATCCTTGCATGCATGAGATATTACACATTATGAAAAAATCTGCTTGCTACACACCTGAAAACGTGCTAGATATAATACAGTTTTTCCATCAGAATAGTAGTACTATGAAGTTTTCAAACAGGCGAATGACATGAACTAGTGAGTTGTCTGTTGTAATCTTTACGGTGCGCGTTCGTGATATCAGGAGATGTGGCTTTGGACAGCAGGGGAGCGACTGTGTTTCTAAAGCATTTTTAATTTACATCGGAGTACTGCTTGCATCCCATCTTGCATAAAGAATCTTAATAATGGAGTAAAGCTGGTACCATATTCATAAAAATCAGACCTTTTCTTTAATAATTTAATTTCAGCAAAGTATTTTTGCACATTCTACATAGTGAAATCATATTAGCAGCCAGTGGTGTAAAGTAACAAGAAAATAACTGTAATTGAGCAGTTTTTCTCAGAAATTGTACTAAGTAGTTTTAAAATGGTGTACTTTTACTTTACCTTGAGTACATTTTTAGTGATGTATCTGTACTTTTACTTCACTACTTTAATTTTCTTCAGTCCTGTGGTTCCTGTCCAATTAAATCACACACAGAAGATAAATCGCATCATAATGAACTACCTCAAGACATGGGCGATTTATAATTGAAGTAAACTGTTTGGAAGCATTAAAAGTTTCCAATATGTCCAACATCTTTACACACAATGACCCAGAGACTGTTTAGATGCATGTCACTGATGAGAAGATGACATAAGTTTACTGTATGATGACCGAACAGCCTTAAACACCCAGCAGGCACAAGATGTCAACATGACATCAGATTGATGTTGTAGCCTGACGTCAAGGAGACGTTGTGTAGACAAAAGAACCCAACGTCATGCCAATGTCATTGTCCATCCTAAAATGAACCAAATATCAATGTCTAATGATGTAACAGCTTGATGTTGTGTGGATATTACCACTATGACGTCAATTAGATGTTATATTTTGGTTGCCATACATGACTAATAAATGCCAGTATTTGATGTCAATATGACATTGGTTTAAGATGTTGGATTTTGGGCACTTTCTAACACAACCTAAAAATCAACCAAATACCAATGTCATTATTGGACATCAAAGTAGCGTTGTCCTTAGACATTGAATTTTGGTCACCTGACATCACAAACTAAATCTAACCTAATAACGTCTTATGATGTTGTGTGCCTGCTGGGCAATAACTAAACGCACTACAGAATGTTACGTTTACACACAGATGCACAAATTACATGTAAATGCATCAGATTTTTACAGCAAAATACTCACTACTCTTGGGTACTTTTGAACGCTCTACTTTTTACTCATATTTTGAGAAATATTTACAACAGACACTTTTATTTGCACTACATTATTAGGCAAGTAATGGTACTTTTACTTAAGTTGGACTTTTCAGTACTCTTTCCACCACTGTTAGCAGCCAATGACTATCAAAGTACAACATTGTTTACAGTCGATTAAATAGTGCTAATGTTATTTTGAAGTCATACTTGCATGCGATTCCAAACCGAATATTTAAAGTAAACAATTTAGAAAGCATGTCACAGGTGGTCACTGTACACAAATAAACGAATGTGGGCATATAAAACCAACTTTATCTAATAGAGTTAATTATTAACAAGTTGCATCTCTAATATTGATTATTGTCTCATAAATGTAACAAAACTAGCAATCTTATTAAATAAAAATAATCACCATTAAAATGTATTTTGTGTATTTGTGTGATTATAACAGCTGACAGCAGATAAACTGGACTCTTATGTCACATGTTGACTTACTTTGACATGCAGTAGCCCAGTTTTAGGTGAACAAAGGCAGACGAGCTCAAACATGTTGATGAAGCTGACTGCAGACAGGTGAAGGTTTCCAGAACAGTGTGAAAGTGTTTTCAATGCAGGGTCTCACTGAGTGACGTCATGCTATGATTACAAAAGAGAGTGTGTGTGTGTGTATGTGTGTGTGTGTGAGGGAGAGAGAGGGGGAGGGGATGGATGTTTTCAGTTTTCTTCATGTTTTCGTCTCATCTTGTAAGTCCAGACCTCATTTGTGTGTGTGAGTGTGTGTGTGTTCAAACACACAGATTTTGACGCAGATTATTCAGGATTCATGTTCAGTGCTTGAATCTGAATGGCAGCTGATGACTTTAGCAGATCTTCACTAAAATTAGATGCAGGCTTCTTTCTAATGTAAACCAGCTGCTACACACACACACACGCATTCCAGGGCCGCCATTAAAAAGCATAGAGACAGAGAATGTCATAATGATTTGATGTCATGTTAACACGCATAAACAAAGCGCTGACATTAAAAAGACGCAAGATTTTAATAAATCCATCAGCATATTTCACAATAAATATGCCTTCGGCCGCTGACAAAGATATGTCACAGCAGCTGTCATCTGTGACCGCATCATTCTTTGTGTGCATCAGTCCGATTACGAGTTGAATAATACAAATGTGTGCAGTATGTTATAATAGTGAGATGTTTTGGACTGTCATAAATTACGATGCTTAAAAATCGATGTTGTTCACTCGCTTCGTCGATCACATAACGTCTGCGTGCTTGCGCTCGATCTGTCAAACCGGGTTGAACCAGAACCGACTCGGCCCGGTTGTGCTTCTGGGTTACCGCGACACTTACTTCAGCCCTAACCCGTGCAGATGCTGTCCAATAAGGCGGATCACGTCCTCCTCCGCCTGGGACAGCCGCTTCTTTTTCTTCAGGGATCCTGAACCCGTCCCGGAGGCCCCCGATGCTGAGCCCGCATTGCTCTGGAGGCCGTTGGCATCTCCGTTTTGTGTGTTCGCGGGGTGGTTCTGCTCCTGTCCGGTCCCGTTTGACTGCATGTTTGCGCCGGTTCGGCTAAGGTGGGTCGCTGACAGTAGGCCTGCTGAAGCCCCGGGCTCTCCTACTCCCTCCGCCGCCGAGGCTCGGTGCTTCTTCCGCGGGGGCGGCGACGCTCCACCGGTGTCCGAGTCGGAGGAGGAGGAAGCGGAGGCCAGAGTTTCCTCACCGAGAGCGGCCGTGGTTAGAAGCCGGTGAAGCCCGGTGGAGGGAAAGAGGCGTCGGGCTCCCGCGGTCCAGAGCGAGTTCCGTGCAGAGGGTCGTTCGTGTTGTTGTTGTTTCTCTCCAAACAGCTGCAGATCTAATGGCGTTCAGACGCTCTGACGTCACCGGACATTCCCCCGCTGCCTCACTTCCGGCCGGTGCTCCAGTCAAAAGAGGGCGCACATAAGTTAGAATCTTACTGAAGAGAATATTAATTCACCATTAATCATAATTATTTATAGAGGTCACAGATTATCTATCTATCTATCTATCTATCTATCTATCTATCTATCTATCTATCTATCTATCTATCTATCTATCTATCTATCTATCTATCTATCTATCTATCTATCTATCGTAGATTAATAAAAAGTCAAGACATTTTATGTTGCTTAAACTTATTTTAAATAGTTAATCTGGTTTTAAGTAAAATTTTTAAGTTATACAAAGTTAAACTTCATATTTTAGTTAGTTTGATTGATGTAAGTTCATAGTACTGATGAGCTGTCTGAACTGTCTAAACTGTCTAAGTTAACAACAATTTTCTTCTCTTAAACTCAGACAAAACAGAATTATTACTTATTGGGCCAAAATCCTGTACACAGCAGATCTCGCAACTCGATCTGCAATTAGAGGGATACAAAGTTAGCGTTAGCTCTACTATAAAAGATCTGGGTGTCATATAAGACACCAATTTAACTTTTGAAAATCATATTTCTCATGTCACAAAAACTGCCTTCTTTCATCTGATAAATATTGATAAAATTACAAAGTATGCTATCCATCTCAGATGCAGAAAACCTAATCCCTGCTTTTAGGACTTTTAGGCTGGATTACTGGAGCTAATGCTGTTTGCTGGCTGCCCAGCATCCTCTACTAACAAACTTCAGCTAGTACAAAATGCAGCAGCCAGAGTTCTTACCAGGTCTAGAAAATATGATCATATCACCCCAATTTTATCCCCCTTACACTGGCTGCCTGTTAAGTTCTGTATTGAATTTATTGCTTCTTACATATAAAGCTTTAAATAATCTAGCTCATGTTTATCTAACCAACCTTCTGTCTCGTTACAATCTAACCTTGGTTTCTTTCGAGGTTTTTTCCTCACTTTCGCCAACTGGTGAAGTTTTTTTCCTCGCCACTGTTGTCACTGGCTTGCATGGTTCTGAGCTAAACTGAATTTAAACTCTGAAAACTGGACTGACACAGTTTCAATCTACTAGAACTTCCACGTTAAGCTGCTTTGACACAATCCACATTGTAAACGCAATATAGAAATAAAGGTGAATTGAATTGAATTATATATTTACAAATTCACTAATAACATTAAAGCCATTTTATAATGACATTTACATTCTAGCTAATCTGTGTCAAAGTTAACAATTGGGCATTTACCTAATAGCACATTTAATAGTATATAATAGGACATTTACCTTTTTAACATCAAATTATAGAATCTAAATAACCTTAAGAATGCTAAGTATTTTAAAGTGTTTATGGCTATTTGCATTATTATGCTATTATATAGTGCTTATATAAACAGTGGCAAAAATGATCTCAAAATGACAATAATATCAACAATTTCTGACAATAAGTCACACAACAATAATTCCTTATTGTGACAGGCCTACTTCAACCGTCAAATAATTTCAAGTTATGTATTAATATTCTTGTCAGCATTACTACCCTACACTCTCAGAAATAAAGGTACGCGAGCTGTCACTGGGGTGGTACCTTTTCAAAAGGTACACATTTGTACTTAAAGAGTCCATATTAGTACCTCAAAAGTATATATTAGTACTTAAAAAATTTAAGAAGAACACCTTTGTACATTTTAGATACTAATATGTACCCTTGAGGTATTAATATGGACCTTTAAGGTACAAATTTGTACCTATTGAAAAGGTACCACCCGTGACAGATCAGGTACCTTTATTTCTAAGATTGTACTAAATCATTAAATGTATTATTAAAACACAACAAGAAGAAAGTCAAGTTTGGCTCTGTTTAATGTACCTTGTTAAGAGTCATTAAAACATTTCTCCCATTTTGATAAACAATAAAACACTGAAAACGGCATAAAATGCTAAAATCCACTAAATCTACTAAACAGAGCCATAATAATCTGATCTATAACCAAGAGTTTGACAGAATAAACACAAGACATACTGAATGTTATGAGTGAAAGCAGTGAAATATCAGACAGATTGAGCTACTTATGTTTGATTGTTAAAAATGCCATTTAGTAAATAAAAATATGCCAATGAAACTGTCCGTGTGATGATCGCAGCTAAAGCTATCGATAAAATAAAAATAACTGCTTCTGTCAATGCTCTCTTAATAGAAAAAAATTAATGATATACAACATATCTCATGTCATTTGTTCATGATCCTGCTCATTTAGACTTCATTGTATGTGCTGGATAAAGCCAACAATAACAATCATTCATTACAAATGACAATTCGTTGTTTAATGTGACCTAAGTTTCCCAGCCTTATCATATTAATGCATACCTCTCTAAAAATTCTGGGTTGTTGACTTGTCGGAACCCATAACTGGGTCAAATATGGACAAATCTGTTGTGTTAAAAACGTGTCAGTAAAATATAATTTAAAAAAATTAACCCAATGGGCGGCACAGTGGCTCAGCGGTTAGCACTGTTGCCTCACAGCAAGAAGGTCGCTGGTTAGAGTCCTGGCTGATTCAGTTGGCATTTCTGTCTGGAGTTTGCATGTTCTCCCCGTGTTGGTGTGGGTTTCCCTTCGGGTGCTCCGGTTTCCCCCACAGTCCATACACATGCGCTATAGGTGAATTGAATAAACTAAATTGGCCGTAGTGTATGAGTGTCTATGGGTCTTACCCAGTACTGGGTTGCAGCTGGAAGGCCATCCACTGTGAAAAACATATGCTAAATAAGTTGGCGGTTTATTCCGCTGTGGTGACCCCTGATGAATAAAAAGACTAAGCCGAAGGAAAATTTATAAATGAAACTAAGCCAACATTAGGTTTGTCCTTATTTAACCCTAATATTGTGATATGACACCCCAGCATTTTTTCAGAAAATACGCTATTGATCAGCATTTTAGCGTAGTTTGGGTTTAAATATGAAAAGCATAACAGAAAGCGCATTTGTGACCTGTCACAATGATTGTAGTGTGTGTTTTTAAAATACAATAAATGACAGATTTTTCAGGGATAATACAACCTTTGGCTGTGAATGTGTCTGAAAGAATGCTTCACTTTTTTTAAAATAAAATTTTACAACTCAGCTAGATCTAAACAGTTGAGTTTGACCCCTTTGAATCCATTCAGCCAATCTCCTTGTCTTATGAGTAGCATTTTAGCATAGCTTAGCATAGAACATTGAATCGGATTAGACCATTAGCATCTCTACTCAAAAATTTAACAGAAATAGTTTTGATCATTTTACTATTTTAAGTTTGACTCTTCAGTATAGTTACATCGTGTACTAAAAGTAATGGACAATTAAAGTGGCTATTTTCTAGGCTGATATGGTGAGAAACTATACTCTCATTCTGGTGTAATAATGATTAGCGTTTTGATTATTACACCAGAATAAGAGTATAGTTCCTAGCTGTATCACTATACGTATACAGCGAATACGGAAAGTATTCATAGCGATTCAATTTTTCCTCATTTTTTGTTTCAGCCTTATTCCAAAATGGATTAAATTCATTTGTTTTCTCAAAATTCTACACACAATACCCCATAATGACAATGTGAAAAAAAGAGTTTTTGAAATTGTTGCAAATTTATTACAAATAAAAAAACCTGAAAAATCAGATTTACATCAGTATTGACAGCCTGTGCCGTAAAGCTCTACGTTGAGCTCAGCTACATTCTGTTTCCACTGTTCATTCTTGAGATGTTTCAGCAGCTTCATTGGAGTTCCCCTGTGGTCAATTCAGTTGATTGGACATGATTTGAAAAGGCATACAGCTGTCTATATAAGGTCCCAGGGTTGGCAGTGCATGTCAAAGCACAAACCAAGCATGAAGACAAAGGAATTGTCTGTAGACCTCAGAGACAGGATTGTCTTGAGGCTCAAACCTGGGGAAGGTTACAGAAACATTTCTGCTGCTCTGAAAGTTCCAACAAGCACAGTGGCCTCCATCATCCGTGAGTGGAAGATGTTTAACCACCAGGACTCTTCCTAGAGCTGGCGGGCCATCTAAGCTGAGTGATCAGGGGAGAATGGCCTTAGGAAGGGAGGTGATGGTCACTCTGAGCTCCAGCGTTCTTCTGTGGAAAGAGGAGAACCTTACAGAAGGACAACCATCTGTGCAGCAATCCTCTAATCAGGCCTGTATGGTAGAGTTGCCAGATGGACGTCACTCCCCGCCTGGAATTTGCCAAAAGGCATCTGAAGGACTCTCAGAGTCAGATAATAAGAAACAGAATTCTCTGGAACTCTTGGAACTCTTTGGAGTGAATGCCAGGCGTTACGTTTAGAGAAAACCAGGCACCACTTATCACCAAGCTAAAACCATCTCTACAGTGAAGCATGGTGGTGGCAGCATCATGCTGTGGGGATGTTTTTCAGCAGCAGGATCTGGAAGACTAGTCAGGATAGAGGGAAAGATGAAGGCAGCAATGTACAGAGACATCCTGAATGAAAACCTGCTTCAGAGTGCTCTTGACCTCAGACTGGGGCGAAGGTTCATCTTTCAGCAGGACAAGGACCCAAAGCACACCGCCAAAATATCAATGGAGTGGCTTCACAACAACTTGGTAAATGTCCTTGAGTGGCCCAGCCAGAGCCCAGACCTAAATCCTATTGAACATCTTGGGAGATATCTGAAAACTGTACACCGTCGCTTCCCATCCAACCTGATAGAGCTTGAGAGGTACTGCAAAGAGGAATGGGCAAAAATTCCTAAAGACATTTCGAGAAGTCTTTAAGTTTAAAGGGTCTTTTAAATATCAATATAAACAAAGGAGGCTGAGAACAATATTAATTTTCAATCAAAATTTCAGACGGCACTTAGAGGTTTTGCATCTGAACTTTTCATTTATAACTTAATTTTCTGTTGGTTTCAGTACATGATGTAACTTCAGAAGGATCAGGCTTTAAATAGGAAAATTATCTAAACCCTTTGGTTATTTTTGGGCAGATGCTAATGGTTTAATCCGACTCAATGAACTATGCTAACCTAAAAGTGCTCCTGCTAGACCCGGAGATCGGCTGATGGATTTAAATGGATTTAAAATTGATAAAACTCACCTGTTTAACCTCTAGTTGAGCTTTTAATAAACCTATTTTCAAAATAGTGCAATTTTAATTCCTCTAAATGTGTAATTTTCCTTTTGGGTAGTGCATGAGCTGCAGACTTCACAGTAACCCACTGTCCCCTTTCCACTTTTATGTCAACAAAATGTGTAAAAGCCCTATAAAAGTCATATAAAATAAAGCAACAGTGTCCTTTCTTTCTTCCTGATCTCAAGATTTGCCTTGTATCTGATGTGGGAGAGTCATGCCGTTCGTCTTCTCGACAGGGTCTTTGCCCTTCATGAAGAAAGTCAGCAGTTCTCCTTTTCCTTTGACATAGATGGGTCCTCTTCTGACGAAACGAAAACCGTACTCCTTCAGGATGTTATAGCAGTCCTCCACCACCTGTGGAGGAACAACACAAGAAAAGACTATTACAGAGATGCAAAGAACATTCCTGATGTGTGCCTTAAAGTTGTTTTTCGAATTGTGACACAGTTCCTTGAGAAACAAAATAATAGATGAGAAAACAGTGAGTGTGGCTTGTTTTTTCTACTGCGAGCTGATTGGATGTAGTAAAGTAGGCATTTCATTCAGAAAGATTGGGATAAGGGTTTGGGGAGCGTTATTACAGCCTAGCAGACACCTCCTCCTCACCATTTCTGTTAGGTGTAAAAACTGTCGGTTGGAAAAGTATGGTTAGGTATGTTAGCCATGCCCCTAAATAATCTCATCATTTAACTGAAAACAAACAGGAAGAGCATTTTCAGATTACAATTTTAGATTACCTGCACAGAATAATTGTTCACCACAAAACTAGCAATGTGAGCTAACAAAATCAATATGGTTAGTTTTGATTTAAGTACATGAAATCAGGCTAGTTTTGCCATTACATGTCATTACATGCTATTATTACAGTGACTCAAATCATAAGTGAACGCTAACACATACAGTATACGTAGGATTGTATATGTGGCTGAAAGAGAAAGTGGATGTATGTGTGCTTATACAAATGAGTGTTATTCAGAAGATGTATGGTGTCTGACATGCATCTGATAAAAGTGTGATACTATTTGAGACATAAATAAAAGATAAGTAAAAAACGAAGAAGAAAAAGATATAAAGTGTGGATACAGACTTTACAGGCCACTTTATTAAGTATGTCTTACTAATACTGGGTTGACCCCCTTTTGCCTACAAAACTGTCTTAAACTTTTGTGGCATAGATTCAACAAGGTACTGGAAATATTCCTTAGAGAGTTCCATATTGAACTCCATATTGATATTGACATGATAGCATCACACAGTTGCTGCAGATTTGTCGGCTGCACATCCATAATGCCAATCTCCCGTTTCCACCAAATCCTAAAGGTGCTCTATTGGATTGAGACCTGGTGACTGTGGAGGTCATTTGAGTACAGTGGCCTGTCTCCTCTGACCTCGGGCATCAACAAGGCATTTGCGGCCACAGAACTGCTGCTCACTGGATATTTTCTCTTTTTCAGACCATTCTCTGTAAACCCTAGAGATGGTTGTGCGTGAAAATCCCAGTAGATCGGCTGTTTCTGAAATACTTAGACCAGCTCGTCTGGCTCCAACAACCATGCCATGTTTAAAATCACTTAAATCACCTTTCTTCTCCATTCTGATGCTCGGTTTGAACTGCAGCAGATCGTTTTGACCATGCCTACATGCTTAAATGCATTGAGTTGCTGCCATGTGATTGGCTGATTAGAAAGTTACGCTAATGAGCAGTTGGACAGGTGTACCTATTAAAGTGGCCGGTGAGTGTACACTGTATATACACACATCAACGCTATATATATATATATATATATATATATATATATATATATATATATATATATATATATATATATATACATACATACATACATACATACATACATACATACATATAAAATTATAATAATAAATATCAATAATCATTTAATATGTTATATAGTAAATATTAAACACATTTATAATAAACATTTTATAATATATAGTACAATATTTTAGCTTTATTAAAGAAAAAAATATAGTAATACACACATAATTACATGAAATATTAATTATTAAATATTTTCATAAAGATTTAAGAAATCAATATATTTGATTAATACTTATTTAATATAGTAAATATTAAATCCATTAAATATGTTTACAATAAAATGAAAAAAGTACACGTGTTAAGACTGTCAAAAGGTCCATTGTTTAAAAAAATCAAATAATAAAATATAGAGCAATATTAAAAATATTGACATAAGAATGTCCAGCCAAACATTAAATACTTACATGAAAATAAAAGTCTTCAATTAAACACTCTACATATAGATATAAATAATGCTTTTATTACCTGTATGTTTCCCATAACCCCAGTGGACTCCATACGGCTGGCCACGTTCACAGTGTTTCCCCAAATATCGAAATGAGGTTTACGAGCGCCGATAACTCCAGCTAAAACACTTCCCTTATTCAGACCTGATGATAAAACACACATAAACAGCACGCCCAAACCACACATGCTCAAATAACACAGAGCGGTAGTTCAGACAGACGTTTGCTCACCGATGCGCAGCATGAAGTTATTGAACGACTGCTTGTTTAGATTTCCAAGCATCACTTTCATAGCAAGCGCAAAATCTGCCAAATCAGCGAAGTGTTGCCAGCGATCCAGGAGGGACTGATCCTCTATCTGTATCACACACACACACAAGTCATAATAATCATCATAATTATAAATATGTCACAAGCTCAATGTATGCACATTTTAACTTTGAGTCAGCCAGCCTTAGCGCTTTCCGGTGAACTGTGTGGGAATATAAATTTATATAATCTTGTTCCAAATTAGCATTAATCTATATATAACTGAAAAATAATATTCTTTATTATTTTTTTAATTAGCCCATTTCATTCAAACTCTAGCTAAGGTGTGACAGACCTTAAAATATTACAAAGTGATGCAAATGCTAAAAACATAATCTCAATGACTCTGCTTTTGTCTTTTGAGTGATACTTTCAAGCTGGTCAACTGGCTGGACGGGTTCTAATTCCAGTACACCATTTGCACACATTGTTTTCATGCTAAAAGGTATCGTGAATGGGTACCCTGCTGACAACAACAATTCATTTGCATGCTTAGTTTAGGTTTGTCCCCACCTCTCTGTAAATGTATAAAAACTTGATGTCTGCTCTACTAGTTCAGAGTTCTTTCGATGATGCCACAGCGACGCTGAGATACTTAAAGGATTCTGCTTTGAAGATACCCGAAAGTTCTCCCTGGTTTTTGGCTCGTCTTAGAATTTCACAACAGTTTTGGTGCCGTGACCCGGATAGAGAAATTCACAACAACTGTCATGCAGAATCGGCACGTTTAAGATCAGATTTTTTTTAAACTCAGCAATCTTCACTGTCTGATTGATATACGATATAAAGTCTGTCTCAGACTGGACAAGAAGCACTGCATTAAATTATATTTTTCCCAGCCATGTCTTTAAAATACGGAAATTTGATCTACCTCACTATTTTCAATGGAGTTTCTCTGCTAGCCTGCTGCTTCTAACGCCACTTGCTTTTAAACGGTCTTTCATCTCGTTTAACTAAATGAATGCTTGAGTTTATTCATTCGATTGTATTTTAATTACATCACAACATCGATGCTGTAAAAGGTAGCTTATGAAATTGAAAACAGTCACATAAACCTTTCACTGCAAATTTATCACTGACTGAAAAAAACTAGCTGTGCATAGACCCTATTACAGTCTACCCAGGAATTTTTTTGCGTTAAAAAGAATCTAAAGGCACGTTCACACCAAGCACGATAACTATAACTATAATAAATGTAATAAATACAATACATATATTTGAGTCCACACTGACAAATGACAACAATCTGTTATTTTTACTGTATTTTTTTGGTTTTCATTTGGCATTACCTCCTTGTAACCAGCAGATGTACCCAGTGTGTTACTAGCGCAGCGGCAAATGAATCTTTAAAACTTTAATTAGATGTTAGTATCAGTATGTTGGTTTTAAAAATATCTTTAATGCAGAGTTTAGAAAGCATGATTTTCAAAGCAGTCGTGTCACGAATGTTTTCACACTGCATGAGCATCTGGGCTTGCGTTCAATCGCAGCTATGTTTACACTGCAAGATGGATCGTTGACAGGGGTTTCACACTGCATGACTTTACAATAGGAAGAATCGACGACAACTTCGTCCAAACCATGTCTCACAACCAAACACAAGCAAGAAGCGACATGGAAACAATGCGAGGTCTTGTAATATATGTTTCGTTATTAACTAATGAAAAAAAGAAGGCTTTAGTGGGGTAGAAAGTGTACTTATTTTGCTCACCTGGATTTAAAAGGGAATTAACAGTTTTTCCTCAATTTTTTTCTTTTTTGGCCCGGTTGTGATATTGCTCAGATGACATGTCAAACACACACAGGTGCTCCTGTCAAATTTACACTAGTTTTTCCTCCATTTCAGGGGTCCAAATTACGGAGACCCGAAAGGTACGTGATGGTGGGAAAAAAAATAGGTGGAAGAAAAAAAAAATGAGTGATAGGAAAACGTTTTAAAGTTTTTGTTTGCGTTCCCTCGCAAAGATGTTTTGTGTTATCTAGCAAAACTGTTTCTCCACAAGGACTTCCTGATCACTTCATTCATGTTAACCCTCCTGTTTTTGCCGAAATTCTCACGTATTTTACCATTCTATCCCACTTTCTTTACATTAAAGCTGTGCGTCGATCGTCGCCTTTCATATGCAACCTCTGAACCAGTGAAGTATAAGCGCTGACAGAAACGCTCCGTACAATAAACTCATTCCAGATCAGCTCACTGGCAAAGCTGTGATTAAACAAAAGGCTATTGGATGTTTTTCTTTAAGGGGAGGAGCTACTTCCCCCGCCCTCTCTTCATGTTTCAGTAGAGATTATGTCAAGCATTGAATAAAAAAAATGCACCATTCTGAACAACTCGTATAGTACGTCATATTGACACATACTATTTGCATTTCAAGTTTCTATTGAGATATTAAAATTAAGCTTTGAATGTCTGTGATTTAATTATATTAAATCATCACACTAAAAATACAATCTTTTTTGGTATTACAGTATTACAGTTGGTATTACTATAAATGTATAGTTAGTCTATGTTAAACCACCCACAAATGCCCACGACTCACTTTCATTTTCAGTTTCTCAAACAGGAGAGAAACCCATTTCGCGCTTTTGTAAGACATATCTAAAGTAAAGTTATGTTTTTGCCAATATAAAGTTAAGTTTTGATAGCAGGAAGTTGCTAGGCAACAGAGGCACACATATATGCAAAGTCCCAGGAAAAAGTAGCACGCATCTAAAATGCATGTCGTTATTTTGATCGCTATGGTAGTTCTTTGTAGAAATAAGGAATCTTATTTGTGTTTTGTCATTTTAATAAAATAACAATATTAGAAGGAAAATAAAAACATATTTAGTCAAAGTCAGGGAATTACTGATTTGTGTTTTATATCAACAAAGTTATTAAATTGCAAAAAAAAATGACCACCTCGGTAGTTCTGGTGTTAAACACAAAATTGCTTGGTGTCTAGTGCGTGTTTTCGGTTTTACCTTGCGGTCAGTGTATCCATTAGTGTTGCTCTCCGGTGTGACTCCTGACGCTGCCATGTATGTGCTGCCGATGGTCTTGATCTTTGTAATGTGGCGAAATTCGGTGCGATCCAGAAGCTTTACATAAGAAAAAAAAAACATTGCACACTTAAAGATCATCTTTTTGACATATAAAGTAAACAAATTTCTTTTTCGTGTGAGGTCAAAAAGTAGTTTTAAAAGGCTGTGGCGATATTTCGAATCAGCGACCTACTTGCTGTGAGGTGCTATTATTGTTTATAATTTTTTTCGTAGTACCTTTGGACAAGAACTCATGGCACATTCTTTGTAAAAAAAAATGTCAATAAATAAATAAATAAAATGAAAAACTAGAGCGACTCACGCTGTCAAAGTCAGAGATGATCTCATTAAGGATTCTCAGGCATTCAAGCCCTCCATTGTTTATACTCTCCTCTGTGTAAAAGTCGGAGAAGTTGGGAATAGAGGCAAACATCACGCCGATCTCATCATACGACTGACTGTAAAGCTCCTGCAACAGACAAATAAACATCAGTCCCACGTTTATTAAAGGGACAGTTCAGAAATGTCAATTCTCAATTATGAAATGTAGACTCTTAAACATAAAAAAAATAAGAACTGTGAAAGTTAAATCAAAGTCACATTTAATTAAAAAAACAAACATATTAACTAAATGTTTATTAAATTTTTCATTATGAAAAAAGACAGAATTGTAAAAATAAAGTCACAGTCATTTTTACTTTTTCATCCCATGACAACAAACTAGTTTTATGCACACCTCATCTCGCTTCTTGGAGCCCAGGAAGTGTTTGGCCACGTGTTCGGGAAGCATATTTGTGACCAGCGCCTCGTTGTATGTCCTCATTTCATACACTTTCTCCTTCTGATCACTCACCTCAATTTTCCACAGAAAGAGCTTACGAGACTGTCTTTCCACCTGACACGGGGACAAAAGCCAGAACTAGCATGCCAGAGCAGATTTATAGATAGACTGTATATATATATAGACAGTTGAAGTCAGAATTATTAGCCCCCATGTATATTGTTCCCTAATTTCTGTTCAAGGGAAACAAGTTTTTTTTTCTAAACATAATAGTTATAATAACAAATATCTAACTAATGCAGATTTCTTTTATCTTTGCCATGATGACAGTATATAATATTTTACAATTTTTTTTAAAGATACTAGTATTCAGCTTAAAGTGACATTTAAATGCTTAATTAGGTTAATCAGGCAAGTTAGATTAATTAGGCAAGTCATTGTATAACGGTGGGTTGTTCTGTAAATAAATGTAAAAATGCAACCCAGACTCATTCTGAAAACATACCTCTATATACATTTCTGGAAGCTGCCAAATACGTCCCTGGCAGTGCTTAATTTGTGAATTGCGAGGTCCCTGAACAGATTGGGGTAACGGATCCGCCATGTTACCCAAGGATGTAGAGGTGCCGCGCACGAGATGGAGCTGTTGGATGGCGGTGGAGTGTCGCAGACAAAAGTGAAGATCGGGGGGATTTGTCACGGAAGAAAGTGAAGGGGGTTGGGGAGTTGCGGAAGAAAGTGAAATAAACAGCGGATGGTGGAGGACGGCGGTTGAGATAAAATCTGTAAACTGAGGTGAAAATCAGTAAAATCAAGCCCTGGCTCCAGAAGGTACGTATTTTTACAGATTTTGTTTTTAAAAGTCCACGGGAGGCCATTGTGTACGCTTTTTCAGATCTCAAATTAGTGAGAAATTTCTTACATGAGTGTCATTCGCGCCTGCTGTTTTCACATAAACCCACCAGAGGCCGCTGTTGACTTACTGTTTGACTGACTGACAGACCAAAAGACTGACCCACCATCTTCCTTCCAATTTTATAAAATTTTGTCCAAAACTAATGTTATTGATTTACCTGCCCACCCACTTCCCTCAACCCAACCAACAATTTTCTAAAGCCATCCAGAAAAAAGAAAAGCCCTCGCATGACTTTTACCACATTTTCAGATTTTAACACATTTTCACCCTGCTATTTACTTATTTTTTGTTTGTTTTTTTTGGCTTCTGTTTTAGTCATACACGCTTTCTGGAACCGTTCTTCATCAGACTCGAACGTCATCGTCATAGTCAACTCCTCTCTGCATCTTAAGTCCACCGACGTACAGTGGTCAGCTGGAAAGCGCGAAAAGGAATGGCATCATACCGCCCCGTAGCAATTGTTTAAAAAATGAAATGCAGCCATACGTACCTCTGGCTACATAATTTGCGGCCTCCAGAAATGTATATAGGACTACGTTTTCAGAATGAGCCTATGTTGCAACCATATACTGCTTGAGGGGACTAATAATATTGATCTTAAAATTGTTTTTTAAACTGCATTTACTCTAGCTGAAATAAAACAAATAAGACTTTCTCTAGAAGAAAAAATATTATAGGAAATACTGTGAAAAATTCCTTCCTCTGTTAAACATCATCTGGGGAAATATTTAATAATTAATTAATAATTCTAATAATTCTGACTTCAACTGTATAATTAGCTTTTGCTGGACATACGTGACGTGCAAAGTAGTAGAAACCCAACATCATGATGATAATCATTACAGTCAGCAGATATCTGGTTGGAACCACTGAATACCTGAGGACACAATTACATATTCATGCATTTGGCAGACATCGCTTGAAATGCAATCAATTTACAGTATCCACAATTTATTTCAGACTGGAGCTGGTCTCACCTGTAGTCCAGGTAGCGGATGAAATCGTAAATGTCGTAAATATACATCCAGCTGTGGATGTTTACAGCTCCTGTTGCTATGGTGACCAGCAGCATGAGTGCCAGCTTGACCACATGGCTGAGCTGGACCAGCATGACAGTGGCCACCAGCGACAGCACAGAAATATATCCATAGTGTTTGGGGTTTTCAGCACATCCACCGTTACCCAGAGACTCAAGCGTCACGCCGGAGGAAGAGTTGAGCAGCAGCAGAGGAGGCTGAACACAGCTCAGCTGAACACAAACCACAAGAAAAACACTGCTTTGACTGAGAACAGATCTGTGCCCACGTTCAATAACACACACTACAGTGGGAATGCTTGATTCTAAATGACATTAAATATTTTATAGTGATTATAGTGATTTTTAGTGTTTTTTTTTCTGAATCGCTTTAAGTAAAATACAATACACAAAGTTAAAATTACAGAACAATTTAACAAAATTGGCTATATAGTATCATATCTAAAACATTGCACAAACCTTGTTTAACCAGTTAAACTCTGCTGCTATTTGGGGATTTCCGCCTGGATTTTGCCTACCCAAATTTAAAAGCTTCCCAAATCCACATGCAGAGGTGTAAATGCAAAAAATTTACATCATTTTAAAGAAAACCCTTTGAGTTTTTATAAAACAATATTGCAAGTTTTTGAAATATCTGTATAACATATATTTCTGTGTTATAATAAACACCTAAAAAAAAAAGGCTCTTTTGGATTTTTTTTTATAAACTCAAATTTGAAAGTGTATCTTTTAGGTTCTGTGTGGTCTAGCGTGCTGTAACTAGTTTTGGTGATTCCTGCACATGTCTGTAATCATAGGAAAAAAGAAAAATGTCTCTACCACAATCTATGCAAAAGTTATCCCTGCTGAAAAATCTAGCTTAAACCAGCCTAGGCTGGTTTTAGCTGGTCTTCCAGGCTAATTTTAGAGGGGTTTTGGCCATTCCAGCCATTTCCAGCCTGGTCTTAGCTGATCAGGCTGGAAAATGACCAGCTAAATCCAACAAAAACCAGCTTGACCAGCCTGGTTTAAGCTGGACATAGCTGGTTTTGGCTGGGCTCCCAGCTTGGCTAGGCTGGTCAAGCTGGTTTTAGCTGGTCATCTCCCAGCCTGACCAGCTAAGACCAGGCTGGAAATGGCTGGAAACCAGCCTGGAAATGGCCAAAACCCCTCTTAAACCAGCCTGGAAGACCAGCTAAAACCAACCAACCAGCCTAGGCTGGTTTAAGCTGGATTTTTCAGCAGGGATTGCATTCCAACTGATGAGAGGTGCTATACAAGCCACAGCGACCGATCATTGTTTTCAAATTTCACTATTCTTTTGTTTGATCAAACATAATTCACTGTGTTTGGACCACATCAGACATATAAAAGGATTACTTATGCACATCACCTCAAAAACAGAGGAGAAATGGCCCTGAAGCGCACAGCATAATGTGCTGGCCACTTAGTTATTTGCCTAATACAGGGGTGGCCAACCCTGTTCCTGGAGAGCCACCTTCCTGCAGATTTCAGTTGCAACCCATATCAAACACACATGCCTGTAATTATCACAAGGTGTTCAGGTCCTAATTAATTGGTTCAGGTGTGTTTGATATGGGAAGCAACTGAAATCTGCAGGAAGGTGGCTCTCCAGGAACAGGGTTGGCCCCCCCTGGCCTAATAAATGACAATAGTCTTCAGTTTCTAATTTAAAACTTTAAATTAAAGTTTTTATAATAATATATGATGTAATAAACTTGTATTTTGAAAAGAAGTATTTTTCATATTTCTTGATTCTAAATATTTAGGAAATATTTTTGGCATATCAAAAGGGTGGTTATAATGACCATCCTACAAGCTCATCCATCTAAGAATAGTGCTTAAAATGTCACTAAAATGCAGTATTTATATATCATAATTAACTAGAAAATGAGGCATATAACTGCGAAAAGGTCCACTTTTTGAGAAAAGAGAACCACCCCTTTCACCAGGCTGGCTTCAGGCCTACTATTGGTGCTTATATGATTACTATTATTACCATATTCAAAATTCATGAAACATAGAAAGGTACAAAACCTTTATCTAATGATCAATCGGCCCACCCCTAGTCAACAGACTGATGGCAACAACAGGAGTGACCTTGCCTGACTATCGAGTTTTAGTACGATTAAGCAAAAAAGTTTTTTTTTGCTGTAATACCCGTTAAAGCAACAGTTTTTTGCCATTTATGTCAAAATTGTGATAGCATTGCATATAAATTCTGCAAATATCACATCATTTTTTTTTCAAAAACTCAACAATCTGGGCAAATTGACTACACTCTCATTATGTTGGTGGCTGTTTTTGCTCCATTCATTTCCATTATATTCACATTTCTTGATTGCAAAGCCATGACAACATATTATCATGCATTCTTGATTGTTGATGGTTTTCTCTTTTGGGAAGAGGCAAAATGTGTAATTTTTGATGCTGATCATCAGTTGCGATGCAAAAAAAGTTTAGTTTATGGCTTCTATATAGAGTTACAGTAAATAGAGTATTGTATATGTGTGTGTGTGTGTGAGAGAGAGAGAGACCTTTGCACTTACCTTGATATGTCTCAAAAAATCAAAATAAGCAGCTCAGCCCTCAGAACATAGTAAACATGTGTATTTATGTATTTAATTAGTTTTTTTATACTTTATATAAAAACCAGAAACTTTTTTTTAAGTTAAGGGGTAATGGTGCCAACTGGTGATCAACGTTAAAAGTGCACATTTTTAAAGTGATACACAAGAGCGAAAGTGTGTTCTGTCTCACCATATCGGCCACCTCTGCCATGGTCAAAACAAATATAGCGGCCATGGCCCATGTGTTCCGAGCCCATCGTGTGCGGTCGATCCACTGCGAGAACGACACCAGCCTCCGAGAAAACACCTGATATACACAACACAGAATTAGTGAAGGTGTAAAAGTTATGTTAATAAATTAGCATGTTGCTAAATTGTTTGTAACATGGTAGTACATATTAAGACGAGTCAAAATGTTATTAACATAAATTGTTGCTAGCATTGGTTATCATCGTTTGCATGTATGAAGAATAAACTATAATGTTTTTTTAGCATTTGGCTAGCATGAATTAGCATGTTGGTATGAGGTTTCTAATATGGTTATCATTGTTTGCATGTATGGTTAAAATTGTGTTTTTAGCACATGAATTAGCATGTTGATTTGTTTCTAATATGGTTAGCATTGTTTGCATGTATTGAGAATAAACTGCAATGTTTTAGCATATAGCTTGCATGAATTAGCATGTTGGTATTAGGTTTCTAATATTGTTAACATTGTCTGCATAAAAAGCTGTGTTTAGCACAAAATATGTTTTAACATATGACTAGCATGGATTAGCATGTTGGTTTTATGTTTCTGATATAGTTGGCATTGTTTGTATGTATGGAGAATAAACTACAATGTTTTAGCATATGGCTAGCATGAATTAGCATGTTGGTCTCATGTTTCTAATATGACATTAGCCCCTTTCACACATACAGACCTTTCCGGAAAATTACCGGCAATTTCCCGGAAAGGTTGTATGTGTGAACAGGTCCTTTTTGAAAATACCGGTAAATTCGTTCTGGCTATTTTCCGGAAAGAGAAGTTGTAACATTACCGGCAATTTGCCGGAATGCTACGCTGTGTGAACGCAGAAGGAATATTTCCGGAATAAGCGCGTGCACGTCTAGAACGTGCTGACGTAAGACTTCTGCTTTAGCCAATCACAACAGTCAGACGCATTTACGTCCGCGCGGTTTGTGAGAATAAAAGCCTTTGAATATTTTTCCAGACACATTTAGCTGCTAGAAGTTAGTCAGATCACGTTTATATGTTCTTCTTAATGCCAACTGTGTAAATGATCATCGATGAGATGCTTATGATAAGCCGTTGTTTGTTTACCTTTAAGCTTTGCGTGTGCCCATGAAACAGCCTGTGAGCGCCTGCACACGCACATATTATGAACATCTCGAAATGCGAAAGTGATCCTGCGAAAGTTGTTCACAATATTGATCATCCACAGAGTCTGTAATTTAGTCAAATGTTTACAAATACAAGCGCAGCCGTTTAAAGCTCATTTGTGGTGAATGATGTCAGAATTTACCGGTATTTTGGAATGGATGTGTGAATGCTCTTTTCCGGAAAATTTCCGTAACGTCCTCGCCTGTGTGAACAGCGCTTTTTTGAACATACCGGTAAAGTCGTTCCGTAAATTTTCCGGATATTTTCCGGTATCACTGTGTGAAAGGGGCTATTGTTTGTATGTGGAGAATCCACTGCAATGTATTTAGCATATGGCTAGCATGAATTAGCATGTTGCTAACATGTTTCTTATATGGTATCATTGTTTGCATGTATGGAGAATATACTATAATGATTTTAGCATTTAGCTAGCATGAATTAGCATGTTGATATCAGGTTTCTAACACGGTTAGCATTGTTTGCATATGTAGAGAATAAACTACAATGTTTAAGCATATGGCTACCATATATTAGCATGTTGATATCAGGTTTCTAACATGGTTAGCATTGTTTGCGAGTATGGAGAATAAACTACAGTGTTTTAGCATATGGCTATCATGAATTATTATGTTGCTAACATGTTTCTTATATGATTATCACTGTTTGTGTGTATGTAGAAAAACTATAATGATTTTAGCATTTGGCTAGCATGAATTAGCATGTTGATATCAGGTTTCTAACACGGTTAGCATTGTTTGCATGTGTAGAGAATAAACTACAATGTTTTAGCATATGGCTAGCATGAATTAGCATGTTGTAAACATGTTTCTTATATGGTTATCATTGTTTGCATGTATGGAGAATAAACTATAATGATTTTAGCATAAGGGTAGCATGAATTAGCATGTTGTAAACATGTTTCTTATATGGTTAACATTGTTTGTGTGTATAGAGAATAAACTATAATGATTTTAGCATAAGGGTAGCGTGAATTTGCATGTTTCTAACATGTTTCTTATATGGTTAGCTTTGTTTACATGTACAGAGAATAAACTATAATGTTTTAGCACAAGAATTCATATGCTGTTATCATGTTGCTAACACAAAGTAACAATTTTCTAACATGTAATAACGTGCTGTTGTTTGCGTTTTTTTTTGCATGATTGTCATTTTGTTAAAATAAATTAGCATGTTGCTTGCATTTGTACGATTCAACATGTTGTTAGCATGTCTCATGCTAGTTTTTAAGCTTCAACAGTGAAAGACTGACATTTCCTGGACTGTTTTATTTGGTACCTAAATGAAAATTCATGGTGTCCTTCATATAATTGTCCTGATCAGTTTAAACGACATGAGGTAGCATTAAAAATAATATCAGCCCAAAGCTAAGAGCCAAGTTTGGTGGATTTTTAATATTGTCAATTGTATTTCCATTAAGAAAAAAACAATCTCTCGCTCCCTCTCTCTTTTTTTTTTAACCTATAACTGACATTATTCACTTTATCATCATTGCAACTATTGCTGTGATTCTGGACTCACTCGAGGAAAGACGGCCGCTAGTGAACACAAAGTCAAAATCAGCAGTAACAGCTCACCGATGGCCAGAGTCACATAATTCACAATCAATCTGTCAGAAATCAAGCAGAATTAAGTAAGACATCATTACAGCATACCTGAAAATTACAATAAAAATTTTACACGAATCCAAAAATAATCATGTCATATTAGCAGTGGTGGTCTAAATCAGGCACTACTAGAGCATTTACTGAAGGTTCAATCTATAACTAAGTTTACAAGACACTCACTCTGCTCTGAATGGATCATTTGATTCATTAAGTTGTTTACTGGAGACTCACTCTAAACAGATCATGTGAATCAGTGAACTGTTTACCGGAGACTCACTCTCAACAGATCATGTGAATCAGGGAATCGTTTACTGGAGACTCACTCGAAACAGATCATGTGAATCAGTGAGTCATTTACTGGAGACTCACTCTAAATGGATCGTGTGAATCAGTGAGTCGTTTACTGGAAGTTCACTTTAAATGGATCATGTGAATCAGTGAGTCGTTTACTAGCAACACACTCTAAATGGATCATGTGATCAGTGAGTTGTTTACTGGAGACTCACTCTAAATGGATTATGTGAATCAGTGAGTCGTTTACTGGAGACTCACTCTAAATGGATCATGTGAATCAGTGAGCTGCTTACTGGCAACACATTCTAAATGAATCATGTGAATCAGTAAGTCGTTTACAAGATACTCTCTTTAAATGCATAATTTGAATCAGTGAGTCATTTACTGGAAGCTTATTCTAATCGGATCGTGTGAACCAGTGAGTCATTTACTGGAATCTCACTGTAATCGCTTTATGTACATCAGTGAGTCATTTACTTGAAGCTCACTCTAATCAGATCATGTGAATCAGTGAGTCGATTACTGGAAGCTCACTCTAATCAGATCATATGAATCAGTGAGTCGTTTATTGGAAGCTCACTCTAATCGATCGTGTGAATCAGTGAGTCGTTTACTGACAGCTCATTCTAATCAGATCAGGTGAATCAGTAAGTCATTTATTGGATACGATCTCTGAATGCATCATTTGAATCAGTGAGTCGTTTACTAGAGGCTCTCAGTGAATGGATCATTTGAATCAGTGATTCATTTACTAGAGGCTCTCTGTGAATGGATCATTTGAATCAGTGAGTCATTTACTAGAGGCTCTCTGTGAATGGTTCATTTGAATCAGTGAGTCATTTACTAGATGTAAAATACTTCACTTACTGAGGATCTATGAGGATTTCCATGGCTGAAGTGAAGATCAGAACAGCACAACAACAGCTGAATGCAACACCTGTCTGTCTCTCCTTCTCTGCCGAGTAGCGAGACTCAAGATCAGGATCCTCAAACCTCAGAGACAGAGCAGACGTCTTCTTCTCCTCCAGACTGAGAGAATGAAATGAAGATGTGAGCAAGATGCATGGCAACAACACTGTCCTTAAATAGGAATAAAGCATTACATCTCCTCGGCCTCTCGCTCCAGCAGAGTTTTACTCAGCAGATTCAGATGCTCTTCTTCCATCCCTTCTTCTGTTATGCTGGGCAACTGCAGGTGCTGAGAAACCACACACACAGGTCAAAGGTCAAGACAGAGAGCTAGAACAACGGAATTATGGGTGCTTGCAAGGGTGCTGCTTTGTGCCCAACTAGGCTGTTGCTAGTGTATTTTAAACTTGATAGGGTGAGGCTGTGCAGTTTCTAGGGGGTTGCTACCCTAGGTTGTTCTGTACTGTTGCTAAGGAAGGATGGATATAATGATAACAATAGATACACAGACAGACAGATGGATGGACGGATGGATATACAGAAAGACAGACAGACCTACAGACAGACAGACAGACAGACTGATGGACGGACGGATATACAGACAGACAGAAAGACAGACAGATGGACAAACAGATAGATGGATAGACAGACAGACAGAAAGACATATAGGTAGACAGACAGACAGCTGGACAGACAGACATAAAGACATAGATAGACAAACAGACAGACATATGGATGGACGGACGAATGGATGGATATACAGACAGACAGACAGACAAACAGACAGACAGACAGACAGACAGACAGACAGACAGACAGATGGACGGACGGATGAATTGATGGATATACAGACAGACAGACAGACAGACAGACAGACAGATGGATGGATGGACGAATGGATGGATATACAGACAGACAGACAGACAGACAGACAGACAGATAGACAGACAGACAGACAGACAGACTGACAGACAGACGGATGGATGGATGGATATACAGACAAACAGACAGACAGACATATAGACATATAGATAGATGAACAGAGGGACGGATGGATATACAGTCAGACAGATGGATGGACGGATGGATATACAGACAGACATATAGACATAAAGATAGACAAACAGACAGATGGATGAACAGATGGATATACAGATAGACAGATGGATGGACAGATGGATATACAGACAAAGAGATGGATGGACGGATGGATTTGCAGACAGACAGACAGACAGACAGACAGACGGATGGATATACAGACAGACAGATGGATGGACAGATTGATATACAGACAGACAGATAGATGGACGGATGGATATGCAGGCAGACAGACAGACAGACAGACTGACTGATGGATATACAGACAGACAGATGGATGGACGGATGGATGGATATGCAGACAGACAGACATATAGACATATAGATAGATGAACAGAGAGACAAATGGATATACAGACAGACAGACGGACATATAGACAAATAGATAGATGAACAGAGGGACGGATGGATATACAGTCAGACATATAGACATAAAGATAGACAAACAGACAGATGGATGGACGGATGGATATACAGATAGACAGATGGATGGACAGATGGATATACAAACAAAGAGATGGATGGACGGATGGATTTGCAGACAGACAGACTGATGGATGGATATACAGACAGACAGATGGATGAACGGATGGATATGCAGGCAGACAGACAGACAGACGGATGGATATACAGACAGACAGATGGATGGACAGATTGATATACAGACAGACAGATGGATGGACGGATGGATGGATATGCAGACAGACAGACATATAGACATATAGATAGATGAACAGAGAGACAAATGGATATACAGACAGACAGATGGATGGACGGATGGATATACAGACAGACAGACAGACATATAGACAGACGGATGGATGGATGGATGGATGGATATACAGACAAATAGAAATATAGACAGACAGACAGACAGATGGATAGACGAAACAACAGATATACAGACAGACATATGGATAGACAGACAGACAGACAGACAGACAGACAGATGGATGGAAGGATGGGTAAAAGTCAGATAGACAGACAGACAGATGGATGGCTGCACCTGTGTTTCAGACTCCTCGGCTGTGTTCTTCACTGAAGTGCTGCTGCCGCTGGTGTTGATCACCTGATGAAGGTTTCAGATGAGTTTGGAAATGAGAACAACAGATCAGAGAGTAAGACCTCATGATACTCACTGTCCCGTTGCCCACTCCGTTCGTTTTGGCCGTTTCCTTGGCCATGACCACAAGATACGTGTCAATGCCCTTCTCCAGAAGGTAATCGCAGCGTTCCCCTCCATTGCCCTCCTCCAGCTCAAACTCATCATGCAAACAGTCCTTTGTGCTCTGAGAGATGTGCACACGCCTACAATTGCACAGAAAGTGTAACTGCATCACTGCATCCCAAATGGCGCACTATACACTATGCATTTATGCATTCAACAGCACAGTTTATGCATTAAGTGTCGTCCCAAATGAAACACTAATGTTTTTTTTACTAAACGGAAATTCTAATAATTTCCCAGATGACGGTTCATTCATTC
This sequence comes from Danio rerio, assembly GCF_052040795.2. Lineage (NCBI taxonomy): Eukaryota > Metazoa > Chordata > Actinopteri > Cypriniformes > Danionidae > Danio > Danio rerio. The sequence continues at coordinate 50,847,905 of NC_141040.1, read as the reverse complement.
ATTTCACTTCGGTTTAGTCTTTAATTCATTAGAGGCCACCACAGCAGAATGAACCACCAACTATTCCAGCATATGTTTTAAACAGCGGATGCTGTATGGGAAACACCCATACACTCTTACATTCACACACACACTAATACACTTTGGCCAATTTAGTTTGTACAATTCACCTATAGCGCATGTGGACTGTGGGGGAAACCGGAGCACCTGGAGGAAACCCACACCAACACAAGGAGAACATGCAAACTCCACACAGAAATGCCAACTGACCCAGCCGGGACTTCAACCAGCGACCTTCTTGCTGTGAGGTGACAGTGCTAACCACTGAGCTACGGTGCCGCATCATGCGATTAGTCACGATTAAAAAATGTTATTGCTGTCCAGCACTAGTTATTATCAACAGTATCAAATGCAGCACTGAGATCCATCAACAGAAAAGATGCACCCATGGGTAATTGACCATAGCAAAAAACTTTTAATATTCAGTTTTAACAGATTTTAGTTGATCTCACCCTGGGATGCCCCCTGACTCCATCTTGTTTGCCACAGTCACATCAGTGGACCAGACGTCGAACTGCCAGCGCTTCTGTCCCAGGACTCCACCCAGCACAGTGCCCGAGTGAACACCAACACGCATGTCCACTCCTGTCTGGGTCTTTTCACGCACATAGCTGAGCACAGGCGATACAAACAATTTAGACTGTCCGCTTAATAGTTGCTGTTAATTCTTAATTATAAAATCAATAATAATTATATATTTATAGATAAGATTACAAATAATCTTATCAATAAATTTCTAAAAGAAAAACATATTTTTAAAATATATTATAATTATAAATATTTTTTGTAAAATATTTATACAGCAAAAGTAAAAATTATTCGCCCTCCTGTGAATTTGTTCTTCTTTTTCAATTACTTCCCAAGCGATGTTTCAGAGAGATCTTGAGATTTTTTCATAGCATTTCATGCATTATTTTTTTCTTCTAGAGAAGGTCTAGTTTGTTTTATCTTGGCTTGAAAAAAAGCAGTTTTAAATTTTTTAGAAGCATTTTAAGGTCAAAATATTAAGCAATATTTATTTCATAGCTGAGTACAGGTGACACAAACAATTTAGATGGTCCGTTTAATAGTTGCTAATTATACTTAACTATAAAATTAATTTAAAAATCATATCTATAAAAAAGTGATCTATAATTGTAAAATTACATATTTTATAATATGTAATAATAATATTTTTTACTAAAATATAAAGATATATGAAATTAAAAGGTCAGTTATTTTATAAATGATAATATGGTTATTACATATATTATATAACTGATTTTTGTCATAATTGTTCCGCTGATGTAGTCTAACAATATCTAAATATTCTACCCTAAATTACTTTAAAAATAAATATGAATATAACAGAAATAAAATACTATATAAATAATTAAAATTCAATTGATTATAATTGTTATAAAAGTATTATTTTATAATTTTATTACTACAATACCAACCATTCTGAAAAAACAAAATTTTTTTATATTGTTTAATACAAATTCAACATGTACACACACACAGTAGACAACATCAACAATTAATACATTCCCCTCATTTCCTAATAGCATCTATACTTCCTGAGGTTACTGTGAAAGTACAGCCGTAAACTACACTTATTCATAATTCATCATAATGTTTCTGTAGATAAAGCTTCTTCCAGTGCTTATTAACTGTTCACAAAGCCGCTCCCACTGACCTGTGCTTTAGATAACGCTTCTCACAAATGGCATTTGTTAGAGATAAAACGGTCACACTTTACAACAAGGTTTCATTATTTAATGTATTTACTAACACAAACTAATGCTGAATAAAACGTGTACAGCATTTATCAATCTTAGTTCAACTTGTACTAATGCATTATTAACATCTAAAGTCTTGCTTGTTAACATGAGCTAATGCATTGTGAGGTAACATGAACTAACAATGAACAACTGTATATTCATTTACTATTAACTAACATGAACAAATGCTGTAATAAATGTAATGTTCATTGTTTGTTCAAGCTAGTAAATATATTTAACTAATATTTATTGACACAACCTATTGTAAAGTGTTACTTTCAAAATAAAACCCCTCCCATATGCCATGATCAGTAGATAAAGCCCTGCCCAGTAATTGGGTTCTGCAGGCAAAGCTCCGCCCAGTGGGCGTGTACTTACGAGATGGCCTCCACCATAGACAGGCCCATCATAATAGAGCAGGCAGCATGATCCTCACGGTAATCTGGCAAACCGCAGATACAGTAATAACAGTCTCCAAGAATCTTGATCCTCAGTTGGTGGTGTTGCTGTTAAAGAGAAAACACATCATGTGTATTAGAGCTGCACAATTCTGGCTAAAATGAGAATCGCAAGTTTTTTTGCTTAAAATAAAGATCACGATTCTCTCACAATTCTGCAGATGTAAAATAAAGCTTAATATGACATTATTGTTTATTCTCAAACATATGGTAAAACAACAATATATGTATGTCTACTGGTTTCTATACATAATTCTATTCAACTTATAATAATTCTGATGTTGAATTATGTTTGAGATATAGGCCTATGCTTGCAATCTGTCATTGAGAACATTATTAGACCATTTACTTGTAAAATCAAGAATATATAGGCTAAAGTAGTTATACTGACACTGTAAACATTTATTTTTATGCACAACATCAAATGCTTGTCACAGTCATAACTCTAAATGCGATATGATCATTTAAATAATGTGCACGCTTTCGGTTTCATTTTCACTGCTAAGTGCTGTTCATACTTCGCGTGCGGCTCTCAAACGATCACTCTGTGCCACAAACTGAATATTATTTACAACTTAATAAGCTGTAAACACTATAAACATTCAGCAGGGCGCGCGCCCGCACAGTCAGCAGCTCACGTCACTTGTGATTTCCCGACCGCGAATGCATCATTATATGAAGACAGAAATGACATTTTTGGGTGAATTATACCTTATAAATACAGTATGTGACTCTTTTAACATCATTTGGAGGTGTCCATGTCGCTGAGCAACGTGTGTGAAACAATGAAAAGACTCGTGCAGCCGCTTTTGCTTCTCTCCTGAACTTGAAAATATGATTGGCAGAATTTTAGAAAAGCTGGATTAAGATTGTCTAAGCAGGGGTGCACAATCCTGTTCCTGGAGATCTACCTTCCTGCAGATTTCAGTTGCTACCCATATCAAACACACCTGCCTGTAATTATCACAAGGTGTTCAGGTCCTAATTAATTGGTTCAGGTGTGTTCAGGCCTGGATTGGCTAATCGGGAGGACCGGGAGAATTCCCGGTGGGCCGGTCCGTTTTTTGGCCGCGAGAGCCGGTGTCCCTAGCTCCAGAATCTGTTGCTCTCAGTACTCACACTTTTTAAATATATATATTTACTTGACCACCATCTATTTTAATGATGATAAAACATAGTTGTGTCTCCTTTCAATACACAGCTGTTGTGGTCCAGCGGTTAGAATGTTAGGTCAACACTCAGCGGACCCGTGTTCGATCCTTGTTAGAGTAATTTATTGTTTTCATTTTTATTGTTAAGACATATAATACTGTTAGGGTTGTTGAACATTTGAAGTTCTAAAGCAGCAAAAAAAACGTGATAGTGTAATTAGCAACTGAATTGGAAATGATCTTATTTTAATATAGTCAGTCGTGAACTGAGGTGGGCCGGTCTGAGGCTTGAAACTCCAGGGCTGAAAAGGAGTCCCACTCCGGCCCTGGGTGTGTTTGATCTTTTTTCGATTAATTGTGCAGCTTTAATATGTATCATGCTGATACTTCATAGCATATGCATGTATTACTTTAGCAGTGGCGTAGCGGACGGGCCCGCAGGGCACGCACCGCAGGGGGCCACGCGTGATTAGGGGGCCCCACGTCGTCGCGATTTTTAATAATTGAAAATCCAGGAACCGCAATAATCAAACTCTTGGGAACAACTGTGGCCGGAACCAAAGTTTACAGGTCTGTGTTCTCTGAATTCCGCTCAAGCGGTGGACTACTTCATTCTGATTGCTTGGCGCCGAACCGCGTCATAGCCAATGAAGACGCGCCGCTGTTTCTCGCCGCCGGTTCTCGTTAAAAAATGAATGACTTCTGGCTACTTTGACGCTCTCGCCACTTTCGGTTTGTGATCGCTCCTCAGTTTGTGAAGGATTCCCCGCGTTGTCACGCCACCCCGCCTCCTTTCCCCGCTCCTCAATTTGTGACATAGATATATATACACTAGATATCGCATAGGGACCCTGAGCATGCGTCAATAGCGCCGCCACATTGGTACAGTGCTCCCAGGACAAATGTCATTCAACCGCACTAGTCAGGACAGTGTTATTACGTGAAGATGCTCGACTTAAGCGCTGTCTACAACTGTAGTAACGAGAAAACAAAGAAAACAAAGCACAAAGGCAGAACATTTCATAGGATTAAGTTTTTTACGTTTTTGTATGTTTTGAAATTTGTGCTAAACAGGTCACGTTATTGATAATAGCTATAGTCACTTACTGCATTCACCATAAGGCAAAGTAGCACCAACTCGCACTAAACACTCGGTTTATGCTAGGTTTGTTGAATAAATCAGCAAACAATGCAAAAGAAATATGACAAAGAGATGCTGCACAGCCAGAAACTTGTATTATTGTCGGCTAGCGAACGAGTCGTTCATAACGGAGATTCATTCACAAACGAATCGGTCCCTCCGTCAGTATGAGAAGTGAAAGCAGGAGAGGAGCTGTATTTCAGCACATGATTAGATCAAATTTAACAGGGAGGGTGAAAAGTACATTTCCATACACACAAACACAAGCTTTTTGTCAGGAATGCCCGTGCAATAAGTGATCCATCAATGTAGAAAAGTGGTCAAATAAACATTTTCATAATTAAAAAAAAAATGCATACTAACATCCAGGAAAACTCCCGATCATAGATATATGTGTATATCTATGTGTATTTGTGTATATCCACCCCCCCCCCCCCACCCCCCGGCTTCAACTTGGGGGCCCCGTCGGTGATCCCTGCAGGGGGGCCTCAGCATTTTGCGCTACGCCACTGTACTTTAGATAAAACATACAGTTGAAGTCAGAACTATTAGCCCTCCTGTGAATTTTTTTCTTTTTCAAGTATATCACAAATGATGTTTAACAGAGAAAGAAATTTTTCACAGCATTTCCTAATATTTTTTCTTCAAGAAAAAGTCTTATTTGCTTTATTTTGGCTACAATAAAAGCAGTTTTACAATTAAAAAAAAACATTTTAAGGTCAATAATATTAGCCCCTCTTTAAGCAATTGTTACACAATGATTTGCCTAATTACCCTAACTTGCCTAGTTAACCTAATTAACCTAGTTAAGCCTTTAAATGTCACTTTCAGCTGATTACATGGCAAAGAGAAAAGAAATCAGTTACTAGAAATTAGTTTAAATAGTTTTAAAATAGTTTGTTTTATTACTAATAAACGCTGTTTTAGAGACAGTACGGTGGCTCATTGGTTAGCACTGTCGCCTCACAGCAAGAAGGTCACTGGTTCAAGTCCGAGCTGGGTCAGTTGGCATTTCTGTGTGGAGTTTGCATGTTCTCCCTGTGTTTGTGTAGGTTTCCAGTGGGTGCTCCAGTTTCCCCCACAGTCCAAAGACATGCAGATGAATTGGATGAACGTGTGTTTGTGTGTGTGTGTGAATGTAAGAGTGTATGGGTGTTTCCCAGTGCTTGGTTGCAGCTGGAATGGCATCCACTATGTAAAACGTATGCCAGAATAGTTGGAGGTACATTCTGCTGTGGCAACCCTTAATAAATAAGGGACTAAGCTGAAGGAAAATGAATTATAATAGTTTGCTGTTTTTACTCACCGCTGCTAGTTTGTCGAAGCGAGCAAACAACTCGTTGAGCACTTTGACAAGTTCTTTAGGAGTCACAGCAGATGAAAGCTGTGTAAAACCTACGATATCTGCGAAAAGGATACTGAAGAGAGACAAGAGATGTTAGATTATCAAATCAAGAGTTTCAACAGCCTTGTTAAACGTCAACATGAAATGACAACCCTTTTAGTTTCGTCAAAGTATTTCTGAATAAAACAATATATTCAGCAAGAGAGACATGTAGATTTATTTAAAGGGGTCCGTTTATGCATAAATCACTGTTATAAGGGGTTTAAATACAGTTGTAACCAGCTTCTAATAGTAAACATGAATTAATTCAATTTTTTATTAACACGATTGATAAAAACCATACAGAAACACTTTGATTGAGATTCCACCTTTGTACGTGTCATTCCCCAGGGAAAGCCCCGCCCATTAGTGATTGTCTCTCCCTCATTCGCATAAACAGCCCTGAGTGAGAAGCATCCGCCAGACATTAAGAGTTTATTTGTTTTGAATTATGCTGACACACTGACATTTGTAGCACCGCCCTCTTTTGAAAAGAGCATAATCTCATTTGAATTTAAAGCGACAGTCACCAAAACAGCACAATTAGGATCAAAGCCTAAAAAAGGCAGTTTTATTCGGTTATAAAAAATATTTGTGTGGTATTTTGAGCTGAAACTTTACATACACACTCTAGGGATGTTGGAGACTTGTTTTAAATCTTGTAAAAATAAGCATAATAGGTCCCCATTAAGACACCTTTTTTCACCATCTACTGGTGCAATGATGTTATTACAGGAATGCTTACACCAATATTCAGACCATAAGGAAGCTTGTTTACACCACAGAGAAGGGGTAATTAAATATATTTAAGGCATAATTCAGAATATCTCTTTTTACAATTGTGATTTTGCATTTGTCAGTTCACACTTTTATTCAAATTGCTAAATATAAGCTGTAGTTCTGACATGAAAACAAGTCATTAATTGCAGATTCCAAAGGTGGGTCAAAATAAAATTGGCATACAGGATAAAATACAGGAAAAGTGAAGGACGGTTATAATGTTATTGTTAATGTTTTACCTGACGTCTTCATGACGGTACATGTACATGGTGTTAAACTGCTGAGCATCTGTTTTCTGGTTGGCTCCTTTCTTCATACCCTGCAGCATCTCATCTGCGATGTGCTTCGGTAAGATGGACAGCAATAACTCTTCCTACACACAGATAAATATATACACACTCAAAAAACACAATACCAAGGATTAAGAAATCCATATTTGGGAGAATACCATTAACATTTGATATTTTGACCACATGTCATTTTCTGCTACAAAAAAGCTTTAAATGCGCAGTGGGTAGCACAATCATCTTACAGAAAGAAGGACGCCGGTTCAAGTCCCGTCTGGGTCAGTTGGTTTTTCTGTGTGGAGTCCACAGTCCAAAGACATGTAGCTTAGGTGAATTGAATAGGCTAAATTGGCCGTAGTGTATGTGTATGAATGTAAGGGTGTCTGGGTGTTTGTTGGCGGTTCATTCCACTGTGGCGACCCCTGATTATTAAAGGGACTATATAATGAACGAATATAGCAGAGATGCCCAAACTAAGGCCCGCAGGACAAAATTGGCCCTTGGTTATCTTTGATTTGCCCACCATAAGAGATTGTCATTTCAAATGTAACACAAATTTTAATTTGTTTGTTTTATTGTTCAATTGTTTTACTGTTTAATTGTTTTATTGTTTAATTGTTTATTGTTTATTGTTAAGCTTCAAAAGAGCTAACTGAAATTAATAGTTTCATTTTCATTTGAAATTAATTGTTTCAATTTAAATGCTAGGTGACTGATGTGCCTTAGACTGGAGTCCTAGTAATGTCCTAGTAATGTACACTGCCCCCTCCCCAAAAACAATATTTAGGGGTGTCCACCACTTCGCCAACAGTGAAGGGGGAACCACTGAGTTTTAGTGCCAGATCAATATAGTTCATTATCGTCGAGTGAGGCTTGTGCATAGTGCATATATATATATATATATATATATATATATATATATATATATATATATATATATAATGTACAGTGGCTTAGACAGCCCACCATGTAAAAATATCATGAGGCATACCTCATCTAGTGATGTTAAATATGCCAGGTTAATGAAGTCCTCCACATATTCTTCAATAGACCGGCCTCCCTGACGCAGAGTTCGGATCCACATGCAGGTTTATTAGGGATGTCATGCAAGGAAAGGTCAACAGGGGTGCAAACAGATGTGTGAAGGCAATCCAAAATTGCAGTCACAATAACAGGCGAGAGGTCGGAAGGCAGGCGGCAGACAGTGACAAAAAGACAAACTAGCCAAGGGTCAAAACACGGAAAACAAATCAAGGAAAACGCGTTGTAATGTTACTTAAAGTAATCAAGACTCAGCGACTGGAGTGAGTGTGTGTGCTGCTTAAGTGGTTTGTGTAATCAGTCTTTGACAATCCTCCGGTGGTGTCTGTGCAATCGGTCAGGATGAGTTCAGATCGCTGGTAATCAAGACAGCTCTCAATAGTATTGGGTTTTTTGCCCTTCATGCAAAAATGTGTAGGCACCCCAGATATATAGATACAGTTAAAAGTAAAATTATTAACCCTACGGTGAAATTTAATTAGTTTTCAAATATTTTCTAAGTGTTGTTTTAAAACAGGAAGGGCATTTTCACAGTATTTCCTCTTTTTTTTCTATAGAAAAAAATTGTATCTAGTTTGGTAGGAATAAAAGCAGTTTAAATATCATTTTTAAGGTCAATATTACAATTATTTTTTGATCGGCTATCAAACAAACAACTGATGTCCAATGAATTGTCTAATTAATATAACCTAGTAAACCCAATTTAGCATTTAATAGCACTTTAAACTGAATACTAGTATCATGCAAAATAATCAGCAGTGAAATATTAAGCAAATTATTACTTATTAAAACTGTTATGTTTCAAAATGTGCTCAAATAAACATCTTATTTAAAAACAGTTTGTTTTCAACCGTAAACCAAAATGTATTTTAAAATATATTCCTGCAAGGTTATTATTGTTATGCACTATTTTAGATACTATTATTATTATATGTTGTTATTACTATTATTATTATTATTATTTTATTATTATTATTATTATTATTATTATTATTATTATTATTATTATTATTATTATTATTATTATTATTATTATCATCATTATTATTACTGGTGGTGGATGAGGACATTCCCCACTATGTGTAAAGCGATTTGTGTAAAGCGAATTGTCTAATTAATATAACCTAGTAAACTCAATTTAGCATTTTAATAGCACTTTAAACTGAATACTAGTCTCATACAAAGTAATCAGCAGTGAAATATTAAGCAAATTATTACTTATTAAAACTGTTATGTTTCAAAATGTGCTTAAATAATCATCTTATTGAAAAACACAATTTGTTTTCAACCGTATATCAAATATTTATTTTAAAATATATTCCTGCAAGGTTATTATTATAATGCACTATTTTAGATACTATTATTATTATATGTTGTTATTATTATTATTATTATTATTATTATTGTTGTTGTTGTTGTTATTATTATCATTATTATTATTATTATTATTATTATTATTATTATTATTATTATTATTACTGGTGGTGGATGAGGACATTCCCCACTATGTGTAAAGCGATTTGAGTGCCCAGAAAAGCGCTATATAAATGTAAGGAATTATTAATTAATTATTAATATTATTATTCACTTTTACTAATAACAGAACTAGGCAATGCAGAATTATCATGTCTTATTTTCATCTGATCTTGAATCTTGATTAGACACATGTTTTTCATATACTGGAGATTGCATAAACAGCTGTATCTAAATCTGAGGCGTTTTGTCCTCTCTCTCTCCTTCATGAACATATGAGTGAAGTGGGATTTCGGGATTTAGATTTTCTCAGAGCATATTTGTCTCTTGATGCAGTTGCCATAGTAAGCTAAACCCATCCGCTGCGCTCTGATTGGCTAGTTGAAGTCAACTCCCAGAAGCCCCTGCTGCTATGGCATTCTAGGATTGATCTCTGGAGACCATGTGACCACATGAGCGGGACGGACTGAAAGAGAAGCCGACAGAAAGCAAGTAAACTGTTCGGATCGACTGCTGCTTATGATTAAGAAGTCCAATGAAATGTTGTTATTGACATAAATGCTAAAAACTCATAAAGACATTTATTAAACTATTTGGAACTTGATTTTCCAATAAAACAATGTGAGAAAAACACAGCAATATTGAATAACGTGTAGGTTTGGGTCGGGACTGAGTGATCAACAAATGTTGGGAAGTGTTTAAAAGGCTGTTTAGGGTTGAAATTCAGTTTAGCGATGATAATGAGGGAACAATGACACACCACACCTTTACATTTACACATCCCAGGAGGTACTTTTTTTTTTTTTTTGCAGTTTTTGTTTTCGTGAATTTCTCTCACGAGTGCTATTCGTGCTTGTTCTTCTCGCGTAAATCCACCAGAGGCCACTGTCGACTGACAGACTGACCGATCAACTGACCCACCCTCCTCCTTCCCTAAACCCAACCGATAGTGTTTACAAAAGCACCGATTGACCAGCCCTCCCCCACCCCCCAAACCCAACCGACAATGTTTTTTAAAAGGAATGCAGAAAATGAAAATCCCACGCCGTAGCCTGAATTTTTACCATGTTTTCAGATTTTACCATATTCTCACCGTTATTTACTTGTTTCTTGTTTACTTGCTTTTGTTTTACCTGTGTTTTGGAACCGTTCTTCGCTGGGCTCGAACCCGTCTTCGCATCCATGTCACAAGTCCACTAACGTACAAGGCGAGCCACTGGATAAACTGGTAACAGCAGAAAAACTGGCTATACGCAGGTAAGCGGTCAACTGGTAGCGTTAAAAGGAACAAAGTCATATACCCTGTAACGCTAGTTTTAAAGACAAAATATACGTACCTCTGGCTACATAATTTGCAATCACCAGAGATGTACAGTATATAGAGCTATGTTTTCAGAATGAGCCTGTGTTGCAACTATGTAAAAAACAGTATGCGAGTCGAATATTAAGGAGGACCCGGATAACCTCTTACTTCCGGCGAGATTCTGAAGTGTGCATCCAATGGATAATACATTATCCCGTAGTTTTGTCACGATAGTGGAATTTTTTACTTCGATACGATACTTTGAAAAATATTGATATTCACTTTTATTTTGGGAAACATTTTTTTTTACTATTTTTATTTTTTATTAAAAATAGACAAGGCTAGAGTATGAGAATGAGGTATATTTTTACATGAAAAAAACAATCTTTGCAATTGTAACTAGCGTTGTACAATATATCGTTTCTGCATCGATATCGCAATGCCTGAATCTGCAATAGTCGCATCGCAAGACACCAAGCCATTTCAAGTTAATTCAAACCATTTGGACCATACCTGTTAACCTTCTTGTTTTTTCCCGGATTCTTCAGCATTTTGCAGTTTTATCCTGCTATCGTCCCGCAAAGGTATTTTCCCGCATTTCTTCCGTATTTTCAGTCTTTCTCTGAAATGTGTGAATAAACATTAAAGAGCCGATCTTCCCTATGCGCAAACCATACCGCCGAACCACCAGGGGCCGCCCCTTTCTCTTAAATATGAGTCTGTTGTGCTTTCGTTTTTTTTAGGCATGAAAACACTTCAAAACAAATATAAAAACGGCAGGATTCCCTTTCCTTTTCAATACAGGTGCCTTCGCCCCTCCAATGCAATCCTCAAAACAGTCATAGCGGTACATGACTGTCAGCTGACACGCTCCATAGTGATAAATAGATGCTGTTTCCCAAACGGATTCTGTACACATGCAGTGAGTGTCTGGGTTTTGGGTGTGTGTTCGAACAGATATATACTCATAATTAATAATAACAACACTTAAAGATGTCGATCTTGGTGTTTTTTTTTTCCAACACAACTAATTTTGTCCTAAATGAGCATAAAAATTTAGGAAAGCAATCGAATGCTTATACTATAACGTTAGATGTGTGCGTTTTTTAAGTGACACTTGTTATTTAATGTAATCAAACTAAAAATATAAATAAATAAGATCCATTCGTTGCTCTTTAATCAGAATGTGTAAGTTTATACAGTTAAGAAACCCCTTATTATGGTGTGCATATCCCTTATTTTCACATCCCGATGTTAACAGGTATGATTTGGACACAATACATTTTAAAGTTTACCACTTTAACAAAGATTAATTGTTTATTTAAACAATGAAGATTGTAGAAAGTGTTTTCTTGCATTTGATTACTGAATTTCTGTACCTCAATAATGTTAGACTCCACCGAAACACACAAATCGCTGTTATTTATGTTACATTGTTTTCATAAGCAATTTAATTTATTCTGGGTGTAATATGCACCAACTACTGGGTTAATTTTTTTAATCAAATAAATATGACCAAATTTGGACCCAGTGTTTGGATTAGTCCTTATTAAACCCAATTTAGGTTTAAATAACCCAGCATTTCTTTGAGTGTACAATATGGAATAATTTGTTTATGTTTGTTATATTTGTTTTGCAACTATAGAATCACGACATCAGATTTATTCAAGTAGCCTACTCTACTATACTATGGTTCTACTGTAGTATTTACTATAAATTACTATGGTAGCCTATATTTTCTATAGTATCTTAGACTATATATTTCATCAAAGTAATCCTAAAACTTAAATTCATATTAAACAATGCCACTATTATATTTTATTCATTCATTCAATTTTCTTCGGCTTAGTACCTTTAGTAACTTCTTCAGCATATCTTTTACACAGTGATGCCCTTCCAGCTGCAACCCATCACTGGGAAACACCCATACACCCTCATTCACACACACACACACACACTACTGACAATTTAGCTTACCCAATTCACCTATAGCGCATGCGTTTGGACTTCTGAGGAAACAGGACCACCCGAAGGAAACCCACGCGAACACGAGGAGAACATGCAAACTCCACACAGACCAAACTGCAGGGACCTTCTTGCTGTCAGGTGACAGTGCTACCAACTGCTCTACTGCGCCGCCCGTACAGGGAAATATTTTATTTTGTATAAATTAATATTTTATATTAATGTAATATATTTTTTAAAGAATTTTGTACATTTTATTGCATATTAAATAGTCATCTTGCGAAACTATATTCATATTGCAATATATAAATAGCAGAAAACATTCCAAATGCAATAAAGTGCCTTCAAAAAACAAAAACAAAAAATAAAAACACATTTTTTGCATTTTTAAGTGAAATTAAATATTATAGGCCTTTGTCTGCAGCCCTTCAGTCCAAAAAGCACTAAATAACTAGTAAAAGTACTAGTTTAAGTTCCTTGATTATTACATCAGAATGGGAGTATAGTTCCTAGCCACATCGACCTGGAAAATGTACATTGTTCCATTTCCGTCAAGCTTTAAGTAGAAACATTATTTATTTATTTTTTAAAATCCTTTTGGATTGAATGCTAATGGTCTAATGCGATTCAATATTTTATGCTAAGCTAACATTGCTCCCGCCAGACCCAGAGATTGGCTGAATGGATTTGACAACGATAAAACTAAACTATTCAACTATAGGTCATTTGTAAAATGAGCCTATTTTCAAAAAAGTGGGCTGTTCCTTTAGATCTAGGTTTTGTATGTACTGTGTGACCACCATAAAATAATGTGCAATGGCAGATTTGGACTCTTGGGTCTTTAGTGGCACTGCTGTCACAATAACAACAGCCTGGGGAATGACTTCATTACTGCAATAAGAGTGACAACAGTGTGTGTGTGTGTGTGTGTACAGTGCGTCCTTGCCTGGAGATCTGCTCAGATGTGCCAATAACAGGTAACAGGACACATGGGCCCCAGGGCAGAGCTCTACCACTGTGCCCAATTAGAGCATCTCTACACGTTCATTAATCTCACAGACTGAGCCTTAAACTCAGGCATCCGGTCCAGTTAATAACCTATTAAACTGATGCGAGTGTGTTTGTGTGCGTACCTGTTGTTGACTCTGTTCCTTCAGCGTGAGACTGACTTCCAGAGACTGTTTGGCCTCTAGAAACGCTGTGCGGTATTTACGGTCAGCCATGAAATATGACATCACACCCACCAGCATGGCACCAAAATACAGCATCAGATTCGCCACGAGCTGCAAGAAACAACACACTTGTGTCACTTTGAATTTAATATGCACACATGCATATATGCACCCACCAGCCACTTTATTAGGTACACCCTACTAGTACTGGGCAGGGTCCCGATTTTGCCTTCAGAACTGCCTTAAATCTTCGGGGTACAGATTTAACAAAGTACTGGAAAAATTCCTCAGAGATTTTGCTCCATATTGACATGATAGCATCACACAGTTACTGCAGATGTGTCATCCATGATGCGGATCTCCCATTCCACCACATCCCAAAGGTGCTCTATTGGATTGAGCTCCAGTGACTGTGGAGGCCATTTGACTACTGTGAACTCATTGTCATGTTCAAGAAACCAGTCTGAGATGATTCACGCTTTATGACATGGTGCTTTATCCTGCTGGAAGTAGCCATCAGAATATGGGTACATTTTGGTCATAATGGGATGGACATGGTCAGCAACAATACTCAGGTAGACTGTGGCCTTGACACGATGCTCAATTGGTACTAATGGACCCAAAGTGTGCCAAGAAAAATATCCCCCACACCATTACACCCCCACCACCAGCCTGAACCATTTAAACACGGCAGGATGGATCCATGCTTCCATGTTGTTGCAGCATAAGTCGAGACTCATCAGACCAGGCAACGTTTTTCCAATCTTCTATTGTCCAATTTTGGTGAGCTTGTGTGAATTGTAGCCTCAGTTTCCTGTTCTTAGCTGTCAGAAGTGGCTCCCGGTGTGGTCTTCTGCTGCTGTACCCCATCTGCCTCAAGGTTGGACGTGTTGTGTGTTCAGAGATGCTCTTCTGCAGACCTCGGTTGTATCGAGTGCTTATTTGAGTTACTGTTGCCTTTCTATCAGCTGGAACCAGTGTGGCCATTCTCCTCTGACCTCTGGCATCAGAAAGGCATTTACACCCTCAGAACTGACGCTTACTGGATATTTCCTCTTATTCTCACCATCCTCTGTAAACCCTAGAGATGGTTGTGCGTGAAAATCCCAGTAGATCAGCAGTTTCCTAAATACTTAGACCAGCTCGTCTGGCATTAACAATCATCCCACGTTCAAAGTCACTTAAATCATCTTCCTTCCCCGTTCTGATGCTCGGTTTGGACTGCAGCAGATCGTCTTGACCATGTCTACATGCCTAAGTGCATCGATATGCTGCCATGTGATTGGCTGATTAGAAATTTGCGTCAACGAGCAGTTGGACGGGTGTACCTAATAAAGTGTCCGGTGAGTGTTTACAGAAAGAGAACAATGATGTTTTTTGATATGGCTGAAACTGTCCTATGATGTCAATGTAAAAAAGATTTAATTGATATATTACATCAGATCCTCCTTTAAGCTCCGCCTTCATGACATCAAACATGTCACATGTTTCTCTTGCAAACCCTCTGTTGTCATGAATCAGGTTTTGAATTAGGCAGAAGTTTCAGGTCAGTCAAATGTTTTGGTCACACTTTCCAGCAAGATTTCATTAGTCAATGTTAGCTAATGAATTTATTACAATGAACTAATAAAGCATTTATTAATCATAGTTCAACATTTACTAATGCATTATTAAAATCAAAACCCATAATATTGGTTAATGCACTGTGAACTGACAAACTACCAATGAACAACTTTATTTCCATTAACTAGCGTTAACAAAGAAGATTTGAGGCTGTAATAACTGTTTTGTTCATTGTTTGTTTGTGTTAGTAAAACCAGTGCATCTGTTAAGTATTGATAGCGCTTCACTTTATTCACATTTGTTTATGTTACAGTCTCATTCCAAAATGGATTGATTCATTTATTTCCTCTAAATTCTAAACACAATACCCCATAATGACAATGTGAAAAAAGAGTTTTTGAAATTTTTACAAATTTATTAAAAATAAAAAACTAAAATAAACAACAACATGTACATCAGTATTGACAGCCTTTGAAGCTCTAAATTGAGCTCAGGTACATTCTGTTTCCACTGATCATTCTTGAGATGTTTTAGCAGCTTCATTGGAGTTCACCTGTAATAAATTCAGTTGATTGGACATGATTTGAAAAGGCATTCACCTGTCTATATAAGGTCCCAGGGTTGACAGTGCATGTCAAAGCACAAACCAAGTATGAAGACAAAGGAATTGTCTGTAGACCTGAGAGACAGGATTGTCTAAAGGCACAAGGCTGAGGAAGGTTACAGAAACATTTCTGCTGCTATGAAAGTTCCAACGAGCACAGTGGCCTCCATCATCCATAAGTGGAAGATGTTTGGAACCACCAGGACTCTTCCTAGAGCTGAGTGATCGGTGGAGAAGGGCCTTAGTCAGGGAGGTGATCAATAACCCGATGGTCACTCTGTCTGAGCTCCAGCGTTCTTCTGTGCAGCAATTCACCAATCAGGCCTGTATGGTAGAGTGGCCAGACGGAAGCCACGCCCCACCTGTAATTTGCCAAAAGGCATCTGAAGGACTCTCAGACCATAAGAAACTAAATTCTCCGATCTGATGAGACTAAAATTGAGTGAATGCCAGGCGTTTGTTTTGAGAAACCAGGCACCGTTCATCAGCAGGCTAATACCATCTCTACAGTGAAGCATGGTGGTGACAACATCATGCTATAAGGATGTTTTTTAGCAGCAGGAACTGGAAGACTAGTCAGAATAGAGGGAAGATTTTAAGGAAATAAATTAATTGAATCCATTTTGGAATAAGGCTGTAACATAAAAAAATTGGACAAAGTGAAGCGCTATGAATACTTTCCTGATGCACTGTGTGTATATCATTTCATTCATTTTCTTGTCGGCTTAATCCCTTTATTAATCCGGGGTTGCCACAGCGGAATGAACCGCCAACTTATCCAGCAAATTTTTACGCAGCGGATGCCCTTCCAGCCGCAACCCATCTCTGGGAAACATCCACACACACACTTATACACTACGGACAATTTAGCCTACCCAATTCACCTGTACCGCATGTCTTTGGACTGTGGGGGAAACCGGAGCACCCGGAGGAAACCCACACGAATGCAGGGAGAACATGCAAACTTCACACAGAAACACCAACTGAGCTGAGGTTCGAACCAGCGACCCAGTGACCTTCTTGTTGTGAGGCGACAGCACTACCTACTGCGCCACTGCCTCGCTCTCTCTCTCTCTCTCTCTCTCTCTCTCTCTCTATATATATATATATATTCTTTTGTAAAATTATGCATGTCTTTACTTTTAATAAATGTAATGTATCATACTTGAAGTTAGCAAAAGTGTCAACTTCAGCGATTAAATAAAAAAATTAAACATTAAAATCTGTATACTGTATTTATATACACATTTGCAAGAAAAAAAAAGTTTTTAAAAAGTGCTGATATTAAAGTATGCCAAGCATTATTATCATCGTGTTATGTAATGATGTTGTTTTCCAGTGTGTATGTGTTACCTGTCTGATCAGCACTGATAGCTGCAGTTTGTCTTGGTTTCTCAGCGATATTGTGAATCCCAGCAGCAGCGTGTGCGCGCAGCAAGAGAACACGCTCAGTAACACAATGGGCGCGAGTGGCAGCGGGAGCGTGAGAAAGAAGGAGAAGATGAAAAACGTCTGCCATCCCACCGTGTCACCGGCGGCGTAAAACCCCGCGAAGTTTAAGCTGAAGTAGCACAGCACGTGGACCATGATGAGCAGCCACAGCGCGTACGGCACGAGGCATGAGGACACGTGCACCGGGAGCAAACGAAACCGGGATGTGATGTAGAGCAGAATATCCGACGCCAGCCCACCTGCCGCAACTGCGAGCGTGTTCAGTTTATCCGGAGAGTAAACAACTGCGCACATGATGATCACATAGCCGTTGAACAGTGCTGCGAACACGATCAACACAAGTAACGTCTCCTGCCGCTGCCGCAGAAAATAAGTCTGATAAATTTTCTCGAGAGACTCCGGAGTGAACCTGAGTCGCAGGAAGCGCAGGAGAGACGGACAGACACCGGGAGCACGCACAGTCCTTTCCTGCGCCCCTCCACTAGTGTGCGGCTCTGCCACTGTAACCGGACGGTCCTGGGTCCCGTTCGCCGACATACTGGAGCTCTAGAGATGCTTGACGAGTAATACTGCAAGCAGCGGAAGATCCGTCACGGTCGTCCGAGTTTATTCTGCTCGGGTTTGAGGAGAAACACACCGGAGAGATTCAGTCTGTCATTCCTTAACGGTCTTTGGCTCCGTTTCCATGGCGAACACATCTCCAGCTGCTCCTCCACATCCTTAAAATATAACAACAACACAGCAAAAACAAGGCAAGTTAGATGTGGGAAAGCACTGTTAAAAGATTAGTTCAGCCAAAAAAAGAAAATGCAGTTATTAAAGATTCACCCTCACGCTGTTCCAGTCACCTGAAAGCTTAGTTCATCATCATAACACAAATGAAAGTGTTTCAGATGAAATCCGAGAGCTCCCTCTTCTTCTGTAACCCCGCCGGTCCTATAACCACACCCAACCCGCTTCGAGCTGGTATCGAGCTGGAACCAGCGACCTTCCACATGGGAGTCGGTTGCTCTACCGTTGAGGCTAAAGACCATGGCCTATAGCGTCCGTCGCTAGAGCACCTTTAGAGGACAGAGGAGTGAGGTTTACCTGCACAGCGCACACTAACTGGCCTTCGTCAAAAGAATCAAAAACATGCAACTGTTAAAGCGCCCCTATTATGGGTTTTTGAAAATAATCTTCCAAGCAGTGTAAAGGCTCGTACACACCTTTTTATTTGCGTTTACCGTCGGCATTTTACGAGACGTTTTTCCATATTTAAACCCAAGCGCTTTTCACTGGCGTCAAGCAGAAGAGTATGCAAAATCACTCCTTGACGTTAGATGGCGCTACACAACTTTAAGCTTCTGACACCCGCTTATAACACAGAAGAAGAGGAGGGAATAAAGTTCACACGCTTGTTGGTAAACTTACTGGTGATTCGAACAAGCATGGATGGTTCAAGCAGCAGCTCCAGCTCGATGAAGAAATGCTCTAGAAATGATTATTGTTCACCAGTGCAATAAGCAGCTCCACGTTCATATCGCCTCTGGGCATCTTTTTCAATGTGTGCTCGCGTTGACAGTTTTACGCTTGAGCGTCTCAGTGCACATGAGCAAAAGTGCCAATCTGATTGGTGGAGAAGATTTTGACGCGGCATATCAAAACAAAAAAACAAGCATGAGGCGTTTTTTTTTAAATGACGCATTTGCGCCTGGCGTTTTGCGCATTGGTGTGCACGATCACAATGACGCACGTCATTTAGTCAAGAGGCGTTAAACGTCGACGGAAAACGCGAGCAAAAAACGTCTTAGTGTGCACGGGCTTTAACACAGCTCTAAGTGATTGAAAACATCCAGCTGAGTATTGAATCTGAAAGTGCACCGTGTTTAAAACTATTGATTCTCAGAGTCGAATAAATGTATCAAGTTGGGTTCGGATCTTTTGCTTGAACGTGCCAACGTCGATATGGTACATCACTAAATATGTAGTTCCAGTTCCAGTAAAATGTGAACGCGCTTTCCTTTCAGACACAAAAAAACGTGACGCGTGCCTCTTCCTTTACCAATTTAAGCGCGTTTCACTATCAGCTGTTCCTCACATGCTCAGTCAATTTTCAAAATACTGTAGTTCAGTTTTTGCCACTGTGTGTATCAATACTGAATGTGTGTCGTTGTTATTACTTGGGGTTAGGTTTAAGAGTAGAGTAATATGCTGGTGTTTAACTGCATTGCTTTAATGCACTCCTGCATTTAAGCTCTCGCATACTCTGCTACTCCATAGCCGTGGTGGGCGTTTCTCACCCAAAAGAGGGGTTTGGGAACAAATGAATTGCTGAACGATTCATATGGAAGTTATTAGGATAATTAGGTAAATAATGCATATTATGAGACGATAGAAGTTTTGATCTTGCATGCATGTCAGCCTGTTATTGGAGAGCCCCAAAACCAAAATAGTACCTTTTATAATGCAAAATAGGGGCTCTTTAAAGATGTTGTATGTCAGTTTTTGACTCTTCTACAACATAAAAATATCATAATATGTTTGCAGAAGAAGTGAACATTCTTGTTTATCTGAAAAACATTGCTGAAGTCAGGTATTCAGCTTTGAAAATGGGAGTTACGTGCCAGAACAGCTGTCTTTATTTTGGTCTCTTAACCCGCCCACTGTCAGTTTAGCCAATTACATTTCGGCAACTTCCTCCTATGCTGTTTCCTTAACCTGCAACTCTTTATTTTACAAATTATATAGATCATAAAGAACTGTTTGCTTCTCAAGCTCTGAGGAGTGTCATTCATGTCTTTTCAGGTGCACACGGTCAGAAGACAAACACCTGTGATATCATGTCTTTTTATTTTTGATTGTCAGGATAATGTAGGCCTATAGTTCTAATAATATATATATACAGAATAATTATGATGATATTTATTCATGATCAAACTAATGTGCAACTTCAAAACTAATACAAAAATGCTTTTAAATTTCATCTTTTAGTTCGGGCCCAAATAAATATTTGTTGCGGTTTTTGATCGTTGAAGTTCATTTGATTGACTATTTCAAAATCAGTGGATATTATCCATGCAGTTATTGGCTAAAATTGCTACTTTTTAGGTGGTTCATTCCGCTGTGGTGACCCCGGATTAATAAAGGGACTAAGCCGAAAAGAAAATGTATGAATGAATGAATGTTACTTTTTACTGTCATTCAATGTGTTTTGGTCATTATCAATGCACTGTCACTTTAATTAAGCGGGAGCAGCACAGCAAAAATAGACCCAGCACCGAAACTAACAGGGCACTGCTGCTTCAGCGATGCCCATGCTCTGCTCTGAAATCTCTAATCTGTTGACATGGACGTCAGAAAACCACGCTCTGCTCAAGCGCTGCTCTCGCAGGCAGTGTGAAAGAGGCTTTAAACTCGCTTGGTCCTTAATTTGACAACCGTTTGTTTTGATCCAGGAATGCAATGCCTAGTTCAACCACAGGGTGTCAAACTTACATACTGCACCTTTAACTGTAAAGGTTCAACTGAAATCAAATGAAGCTCCAAGAACAATTTTGTGCACCAAAAATGCAAAAAAATCAACAACAAAAAGCTTTGGAGAGGAGAGGGTGAACATTTACTACAGAGTACAGACATTACGTCGTATTCTCGTTAAGCCCGGCTTACACTAGATTTTAGCATGTCAGACTGCACGCACATGATCCTTGACACACTGGAAGATCTGAATTGTCATAAACAGTAAAGATGCTTCACACAAGAACATGCAGGAAAACTCACAGAAAGTTTGACGTCATCAATACTTTTAGTAACCCATATTTTGACATTATACCTACAAGGCAAACATAAACAATTTGTAGCTGCAATTTTGCTGACAGCGTGCCTCCATAATAAAAAAAAAACAGATCAGAGCTGTTTTGAGATGTTTGAGAAAGTTCAGCAGATTCAGCGCTCCTATTGGTTCTTGAATTGACACTCGTCGTCACTGAAGTCACACTACAGGACAGTGTCAATAATTGTTTGACAATGAACTTCATTCATTAATTTTCCTTTAGCTTAGTCCCTTTTTTAATCAGGGGTCACCACAGCGGAATGAACCGCCAACTTATCCAGCCAATGTTTTACACAGTGGATGCCCTTCCAGCTGCAACCCAGTGCTGGAAAACACCCACACATTCTTATTCACACATACTACAGCCAATTTAGTTCATTCAATTCACCTGTAGCTCATGTCTTTGGACTGTGAGGGAAACCGGAGGAAACCCACACCAACAAGGGGAGAACATGCAAACTCCACACATAAAATACCAGCTGGCCCAGCTGGGACTTGAACCAGCGACCCTCTTGCTGTGAGGTGACAGTGCTAATTACTGAGCCACCGTGTCGCCCCCACACACAGAACTTCATCGGAGGGAAAATCTGATCGCATGGCAATTAAGCATTGGTGAACATCTCATGCAGCTGACGAGAGGACATTTTAGCAAACATAGTCATTTTAAAATGTTTTGTAGCACAAAAGTGTTCATATGATTACAGCTCAACCCCTGAAGCTGAATGTTTTGACAGTGTTTTTGGCTCCTTTGGACCCTTGCTGTCTATGAAAGATGAGGGAGCTCTCGATTTAATCTAAAATATCTTCATTTGTGTTCTGAAGATGAACAAAGTTCTCAGGGGATTGGGACGGCATGGTGGTGAATAATTAATAACACAAACACTAACACAGAATAACCTACTGATAATTTAATTATTTAAAGGGGTGGTCCACTACGATATCATACTTTAAACATTAGTTGATGTGTAATGTAGCTGTGTGAACATAAACAACATCTCTGAATGTAAGACGCTCAAAGTTCAATGTTAAAAAAAAAAAGACATTGGCTATTACAGAGTTAGCTTAGCAAAGCCCACAGCAAATGAAACTTGAGGAGTACAAAAAAATACATCCGGGTCAGTGAGATCATAATCTCTTCAGGTTACGAGCATACACGTCATGCAGCAAAGGGGCGTGGCCACATGTGCTGTAATGTTATAACAAAGACGTGTCCTGGAGCCGATCCGCGAATCACAGCACATTATGTTAGCTGACCAATCAGAGCCTCTTGAGGGCGGGCTTTCAGAGGAACTAGGAAATATGACAGTCGTTTTCATGTTAGCTGAGCTGTATATGATCAAAATAAGATGTATGAACAAATAACCTGATTTTCTACAAATAAAGCATGAGCAGACATTGCTTTGCATCTTATAAACACAACAAAATCTTAAGAATACACTCTGGACCACCACTTTAATGAGTCACAAACATAAATATTAATAACTAAATTAATATGAAATAAAAAAAACAACAGTTTTATAACTTATCAATTTAGTCCTAACTTTTCAACTACTTCTTTTACTTTATGCAAGCACACAAAAATCGGTCACGATCAAAAGTTGCATACCAGCATGTAACCATAGCAACAGAACACCGCTCGCATTATTTGATGTGACTGAATTTTTAGATCTTTATGTTGTACAATTAAAATTTGACGTCATATTTGGAATTACTGTATTATTCATTCATTCATTCATTTTCTGCCGCTTATCCAGGGTCGGGTCGTGGGGGCAGCAGACTTAGGAGAGAATCCCAGACTTTACTCTCCCGAGGCATTCCCATGCCAGCCGAGAGACATAGTCCCTCCAGCGTGTCCTGGGTCTTCCCCGAGGCCTCCTCCCAGGTAGGCATCCAGGAGGCATCCGAAACAGATGCCCGAGCCACCTCAGCTGACTTCTCTCGATGTGGAGGAGCAACAGCTCTACTCCAAGTTCCTCCCGGGTGTCAGAGCTCCTCACCCTGTCCATAAGAGTGCGCCCTGCCACCCTTCGAAGGAAATTCATTTCGACCGCTTGTATCCGAGATCTTGTCCTTTCGGTTATCACCCAAAGCTCATGACCATAGGTGAGAGTAGAAACGTAGATTGACAGGTAAATCGAGAGCTTTGCCTTTTGGCTCAGCTCCTTCTTTAACACAATGGACCGGTACATCAACCGCATTACTGCTACCGCTGCACCAATCCGCATGTTAATTTCACACTCCATCCTTCCCTCACTCGTGATCAAAAACCCCAAGATACTTAAACTCCTCCATCTGGGGTAAGGACTTTCCTCCAACCTGGAGATGGCAAACCCCCTTTTTTCAGTGGAGCACAATGGCCTCTGACTTGGAGGTGCTGATTCTCTTGCCAGCTGCATCACACTCGGTAGCAAACCGCCCAAGTGCATGCTGAAGGTCCATGTTCGATGAAGCCAACAGAACAACATCGTCTGTGAAAAACAGAGATGAGATCCTGTAGTCACCGAATCGGTCCCCTCCAGCGCAAGGCTGCGCCTTGAAATTCTGTCGATAAAAGTTATGAATAGAATTGGTGACAAGGGGCAGCCCTGCTGGAGTCCAACGTGCACTGGAAACAAATCTTATTATTTGGTTCGCATTGCTGACTTATTGCCGTACTCTGTTCATACAGGGACGAGACGGCCCTCAACAGATCGCCTCTGACCCCACACTCCCCGATCACCCTCCACAGAATACCACGAGGGACATGGTCAAATGTCTTCTCCAAGTCCATGTGGACTGGTTGGGCATACTCCCATGAACCCTCGAGCACCTATATAAGACATTTATTATAATTTGTAATTGACTTTATGAAGAAAAAAATATTTAGTTTATATATTTAGTTTTTGTCACCACAGGTAAGGTCAAATCACACTAAAAATATCTGCTGTTTAGTTTAATGTTATTATATTGATCCCGAAATCAACATGCGCAGAACATGCAAACTCCACACAGAAATGCCAACTGACCCAGCCGAGGCTCGAACCAGAGACCTTCTTGCTGTGAGGCAATCATGCTACCCACTTCGCCACCGTGGCGCCCCACATATTAACATAGCCTACATTAAAAAATCAAATATGATATAAGAATATAAACTTACCACTATATGTTATAAAAACAAAATAACATTACATTACAAATAAACCTGCGTAACGTATACAGTATAGTCAGCTTTTGAAGCGGATCAAAACTTTTTATCATAGTTGTCCTAAAACCATTTTACATTTGTCCTAAAATAAAAAAGCAAACATTTTTGATTCATTTCAAATGTTGACTACTGTATACTGTCTCTGGCAGCCATTTTAGCAGGGTAAAGACAAGGTTGGTGTTGCTCCAATTTAAGCATAACACCACCCTCACCCTATTGCAAATTTGGAAAATAAATAAATAAATAAATTGTTATGTGAGACTATGCTGGTAATTTTGTTAAAAAGACAGATCTTTCTGAAAAATTGTGAACATATTTTGCTGTAGAACAGTGCCAATACACTGAAAATGTTTCTGAAAATAATTTAGAAGTTGAATTTAAACAAACAAATTTAATTTAGTAATGTTCAACTTAATTTGTTTGTTTAAACTGAGCCCAAACAAATTGCTTAAAAACCATTTAACTTTAATATTTAATTATAATAATATAATAATTATAATAATTTTATTTAACAGTTATAGTAAATAGTAAATACAAGGAATCGTCTTTGAATCATTTTTTTTCAGTGTATATGTCAAGTTTTAAAATAAATACAAAATACAAACTAAACTAAATAAAAACACAAAAAATATAAAAGTACTTTTGTTTGTGTAGGGTGTTATCCATTTATTTTTACTAATATATATGTGTTAAACCTAAAACGCAATGCAATGGAAAAATTCTAATAACAGCTGAAACACCAGTAAACATTAATGCTGACAATTTCTTAATATTAACACAGTACGTTGTGTCCTACTGTCTTTTTACATTTTTTTAAACAGTATAAATAGTGTGCATGACTGCCAATTTGAAATCACTTTGATTATATTTCTAACATTAAAAAATACTAGTATAAATGTAAAGGTTTGTCAAATTTATAAGCGTATAAACAATTATCATCTTACCTGATTCAGTTGGAAACTTGATGTTTTTAGTCCACCCTTGTTACTGTGGCCTGTTCATCTGAGCCCAAACAATAGCTGTTAAATGAAAACAGACTGAAATCAACCAACTACTCCCTCCATCAAGAGCAAATATTCCATCTTTGTGCTGTTTTAATTAGTCTATCTGTCATTGAAGGTGCTCTAATAATCTTCATGTAGACAGTCAGTCTACAAACTAAACAACAAACGTCATTTCTTTCTCTCTCTCTTTTTTTTCAGTCAGTGTTGCTGTAACCAAACCCAGCTCTTTCCAGGTTGCTACACTGCGTTCTCTTGTGAGTATAAAACTCGAGGGAGCTACAGAAATGTGTTGTCTCATTAAGTTTTCCAATCTATAATAAGCTGTAATGAGCCACATATTTGAGGATACTGTTTATGTTACCGCTCATGTTGTTTTCTTTTACAATCAATATTCAAAAACCCTTCTTTTAAGGGATGATTTGAGTTTGTGATGATGATAATTTAAGGCAGGGGTCACCAAACTTGTTCCTGGAGGGCCGGTGCCCTGCAGATTTTACCTCCAACCCTAATCAAACACACCTGAACAAGCTAATCAAGCTCTTACTTGACATACTTAAAACATCCAGGCAGGTGTGTTGAGGCAAGTTGGAACTAAACCCTGCAGGGACACCGGCCCTCCAGGACCAGGATTGGTGACCCCTGATTTAAGGGATGGTTCACCCAAAAATGAAAATGTTCTGTGAAAGGACTCATTAAATTACAATAAAACATTTTAGATGTTAGCTTCAGTTAGTTTTAAGGATATGTATTAGCTAGTGTGCTTCAAAATTTGTGTTTGGTAAATATAAACCTGATATAAACATCCAAAGCTTGTATTTTTTCACTTCCGCCTAAAAGGATCAATGTTTTTTTCACGTCACCTCATACTTCAGTTTTAATCAATTCTTCTGACCAATCAAATGCTCTCTAGTGTCTGACATGCCCCGCCCCTTTCAAGATGCCTTTAATTTGATGCACTTGAGCTCAACCACTCTCACTGGCAGAGATGTGATAAAAACTAAACGCTATTGGCTGTTTTTTTAAAGGGGAGGGGCTACTCTATGTCCCGCCCTCTCTGTGTATCATTTGAGATTATGTCTAGCATTGAATTAAAAAATGCACATTTCACAGCAATTTCCTCATCCTCAGGCCATTCAAGAGGCTTTTCCCTTCTTTATGTGAACATTAAAGGCACAGCATGTAAGATTTTCTTTTCAGTAAAATATCCAAAAATCACTAGTACAGTGCTGTATATTTTGCTGAATTGTGTACTTACGTTATCCTAAATGTTAATATTCAGAGAAATTAGCAATTCTAACTAATTAGGTTTCAGCAGGAGGATGTATAGGATGTAATAAAGACCACAACCCCCATGATTCCACACTCAGTGTCATCAAACTACGCCTTTGTTTGTTGTGCATGTGTGCCCTCTAGTGGCGAAATTTTTAAATGAGGGTTTTCCTCTGAAACTGTGGTGGCATTTAAGAGTCAGAAAAACATTAGCAAAACAAAAAACAACCTATGACTGTTGATGATGCTCTGAAGCCTTATGAAGCAAAACATTCAAGAAACTTAACAGAGGATGTAGAATAGATTAAAGCTAACAATGTTGTAAATATAATAAATGATTCTTGCATAGACAGATCATTTAATGTTCTACTAAAGATCCCATGTGCATTTTGAATGGCCTGAGTGTCAGTAGATTAACAACACATATCCATTGTAAGGGAAGTGTCACCTTTATTATGTTACATCATAAAAAAAATCCATACAGGTGTTCTTTGAAATATTAGTCATTTGTGCCATGCTGGTGGTCTCGTCCTTCTACTTACCATTTATTGTAGGATCCCACATAGTTCTTTGAGGTAACATGTATGCAAATAGATTGGTTTTGCTTGCCTGCAAACAACTTTTACAGTTTCCCCCAATTAAAACGGCAAAATGTCTCTGCAGAAAAACCAGAGTTCTTAAAAAAATGTAGCAAAACAGTTGTTGAAGACAGAAAAAAACATTTTTAATTATCAAATATCTTTTTAGACATGTTTTTATTCCTGCAAAAACATTTTAATATTCTGAAGAAAATCATATTTTCCACTATAAAGAACCTTTTTCTAGGATTGCTATTCTCATGGTCACTCATAGAGGGCAGCAGAGTTTTTGATTTAGAGGAAACGCTATTAGCAAATATTGTTTGATCAAAGAAAGTGCTTAAAAGTAACTGTTATCTGAAAAAGAAATCTGTTTTAAGAAAAATCTGGGGGGAAAAAAACATCATTATGAACATGTGAATTGAAAATGCAATTTGTATATTTTAGAATGTGGAGGAAAAAACAAAACAAAACACAAGTGAAAGTTTATATAAAAAAAGGAAAATAATATGAACATGGAAGGAAGAATATTGTCACTTTCAAATAGTCTTTTGCGTCTTTCCTTTTTACGTGAAGATTCAAAGGCATTAATATATCCTCTCTACACTACTTTACAAGTTTCATGGCAGCAACTCAATGCATTTAGGCATGTAGACATGGTCAAGACGATCTGCTGCAGTTCAAACCGAGCATCAGAATGGGAAAGAAAGGGGATTTAAGTGACTTTGAACGTGGCATGGATGTTAGTGCCAGACGGGCTGGACTATTTCAGAAACTGCCCATATACTGGGATTTTCATGCATAACCATCTCTAGGGTTTACAGAGAATAGTGCGAAAAAGAGAAAATATTCAGTGTGCGGCAGTTCTGGGGGTGCAAATGCCTTATTGATGCCAGAGGTCAGAGGAGAATGGCCAGACTGATTCCAGCTAATAGAAAGGCAACAGTAAGTCAAATTAAAACCAAGGTCTGCAGAAGAGCATCTCGTGTCCGTCCAACCTTGAAGCGGATAGGCTACAGCAGCAGAAGACCACCGGGTGCCACTTCTGTCAGCTAAGAACAGGAAGGTGGGGCTACAATTCACTCAGGCTCACCAAAATTGGACAATAGAAGATTGGGAAAACGTTGCCTGGTCTGATGAGTCTCGATTTCTGCTACAACATTCAGATAGTAGGGTCAGAGTTTGGTGTCCGAAACATGAAAGCATGGACCCATGCTTCTTTGTATCAACGGTTCAGGCTGGTGGTGGTGGTATAATGGTGTGGTGGATATTTTCTTGGCACACTTTGGGCCCATTAGTACAACTTGAGCATCGTGTCAACGCCACAGCCTACTCTGAGGAATATTTCCAGTACCTTGTTGAATCTATGCAACGAAGGATTAAGGCAGTTCTGAAGGCAAACAGGGTCCAATCCGGTTCTAGTAAGGTATAACAAATAGTGGCCAGTGAGTGTAAATACTAATGGTGCATATTAGGACTGTTTATGGCATAAATTACTTAGGGCCCCCAAATCCGCCCCTGCACATGAAGATATTATTTTTTATAGTCATTACTTTACGAACTTAAGACATTTTGCTATGATTATTTTAATTTGTGGAAAAAAATAAAGGGTTTTAAAACCCACTGAAACCCTTGAATAGCACTGTTTAAGTAAAGAGGACACTGTGTTCAAATACATGAATTGTGTCAATATCTTTTATATTTATTGTTTTATTTACTTCACGGGTGATCACAGAAGATCACGGATACAAATTTTTCCCTCCTAAACAACCGAGATAAAATGCAGCAGTTTTAGTACAACTTTCGAACATCTCAACGCGTTCAGAATAAAAACAATCCGCTAAAATTGCATGTATAAAGTACATTCAGAACGTTTGACCAATTCAACATTTTAAATGAGTCATAATAGAAAAACATTCACACATAAACATGTGAGGAGGATACACAATCGACATCATTTTCTTAAGAATTAAGTCCAGTCATCTCATAAAACATTTCACAGAAATAGAATAAACTCGACGATCATATGAATCAGTAGACTGGCTTGTAATGAAATCTAAACTGAAAACATTCATTGTGTCATTGCCATGCACCTTTGCGAGTAGCCAACGTTTAACACTACATATGCTTGCATTATACAGACATGAGATTTTGTTCAAGGAGTTGGGAATATATAACTAACTTTAGACAAAAAAAAAAACAACTAAAAATGATAAACAGTGGCTAAAAAAAGTATTGATCATATCAACACTTTTCTCAAAAAATATGTCTTAAGGTGCTGATGACTTGAAATTTTCACCAGATGTCAGTAATACCAAAGTAATCCATGCATGCGAAGGCAACAAAACTAACTAGTTTAAAAATTAAGTTATGAGTAATAAAATAAAATGAGGGAAACATTTTGAACACATGAAGAAAGTGAGGTGGTGTAACGAGGCAGGGAAAGCCCAGACAGCAGCTGAAATATCTCTGTACACATGCAAAGACAACAAAACAAATTAATTTTAGAAGTTATGTGTAATAAAATGAAATGACAAGGAAAAATTTTGAACACATGAGGAAAGGGAGCTGTAAAAAGGCATGGAAAGCCCAGACTGCAGCTAAAATCTTTCAGTACACTGTTAAAAATATATATGTTAATTAACAATGTCCGTATTTTGTGATTCACAGGTGTTTTTGCTTTATTTATGGTTGTGAATTGCCACTTTAGATGGTAAAATTCAACTCCACACTTTAACAAAGTGATTTTATTGACATTTTAATAGTTTATAATTTGAGATAATATAATGTATAAGAAATAATGTATAGAGAAATTAAATAACAGAAAATATACAGGCAATAAAGTGAAAGGGTTTTTGTAGCATAATTTACAACACCAAGACAATATATCACTTTAAACTATTAAAAATGTTAATAAAAGTCATTTTTTCATTCTTGTTAAGGTTAAAAGTTGTTGAAAGAAAGACCAAGGCCCCATAATGCAATTCAAAAGCATAAATAAACGAGAAGAAAATAAAAACATGAATCACAAAACACGGACAAATGCTAATATAGAGATTTTCAGCTCCTCGTCAGTGTAATTGAATATTAGCTGCTTTAATCTAAATACCTATATTACCAGATGATGAATATGAAATCAGGGCGGACATTTCAATAAGACAACAATCCCAAAAAAAGCCAATAAAACTCTCAACTGCTTTTTAGAAAAGAAGTTAAAGCTGCTAGAATGGCACAACCAGTCTCCTGATCTGAATCCAATTGAGAAGTAAAGATCAGAGTTGATAGACAAGACCCACAGAAACATCAAGATTTGAAGACTGTTAAAGTCTGTGAGCAAAATCACACCTGAACAATATATGCAGCTCCATTCTCCATACAAGAGGAGTCTTGAAGCTTTCATTTTATATAAAGTGTTAAGTTCATTACATTTGTTCAGGAGTTCTCCTTCTGTCATTCCATTGTAATTGCATTTAACTAATTATTGAGTTTTGTTTTATGTTTGTATTGTTTGGGGTTTTTCCAAAACTCTGGTGCAATTTCATGTCAACAGCTCCTTTAGAAATGTATTTAGCAGAAACGAAACATAACTTGTTCAATACTTTTTTTAACTAACTAAAATATCATTGTCACAAAATCGATACATCTGGAGGATTTTGTTCTATTCCTTTGATACTCAATGGTTGTTAAGATCACTTAGATGCCTGCTGATGATGATGACTATGTACGCGGTTTTTAACTCAACCAAAGTTCATTGACGGGACCGGGCGGGTTCTGTGCGGGACTCCGGTGGCCTCTGGCGGTCAGAGTGGGTAGTGCGGCACGCTGATGTGCTGGTGGAACGCTCCGTGGTGCGCGCCATACAGCAGCTCCGGGGACGCGCCGCTCAGGCCCGTGCACAGCGGCTCATGGTTGCTCAGGACGGTCGACAGATATTTGGCCTCTTCTGTGAGTCTCTTCACCTCTTTCCTGAGCGCTGCGTTTTCCTTCTCCAAGCTTTCACTCTCCTATAACACAAACAGAAAACAGAGGACGGTAATAACACGATCTAGGTGAGAGAAAATCTTTGTAAAAACTCTGAAGAATACTGTAAAAATGCTGGGTTAATTCAACCCAAATCTGGGTGTAATGTTGTCTAACCCAACTGATAGTTATTATTATTATTATTATTATTATTATTATTAAAGTAATAGGACTACATTTAACCCATTGTTTGGGTTAGTCCAGAGTTTAAAACTAAAAAACTACAGTATACTACAGTATTTATTACAGATATCCATTGAGTTCGTGTAGCATTCATTAACAAAGTGTTATAAAATCTATAATATATACAGTATATTATATTTTACTATAGTACGATTCAAAACAGAAGCCTATTTACCTTAGTATTTTTTCATGTGGGAGGACTTAAATTGTTTTGTCCTCTAGAGGGCACCATAGTTACAAATAAAAACACAACCCAATATGACATTTATTTCTATGACCTTTATGAACGTTTCATAACCTTAGATTAGTAATTAGCCTGTATATTGCTCATTCAGGTTGTCACAATGTACATTTGTTAAACTATAACATTCTTATTTAAATATTCATGAAATCAATAACACTGATTGGTCGAACAGGCACAGCACTTATGTATTATTCAACAGTTACTGCTTATCCAGCAGTGAAAGTGTTTGTCGTATGATATTAATATGATCTCATAGTTTATCTTCTTAAAGTTGATTATTTAGTGTCTGTACTGAATAATAATAATAATACATTTTATTTGTATAGCACTTTTTCTACATACACGCAAATCAAAGTGCTTCACAAACAACAAACAAGCATTAAAGGGCCATGAAAAACCCCCCGTTTCAGCAGGATGTTTTCACACCTCTAGTTTGGAAAAAGTCAGGAAAGTGGGTGTGTCTAGCTCTGTTTGGGTGGGAGTGTCGGGGGAGGGAAAATGGGCAGGGTTTGAATTAAAATGGGAGTTGCCATTTGTGCACGCTCTTCTGACCGAGGAAAAACAAACACGCACGCAGGGGAGAAAGACAGTGTGTTTAATCACGGTGAAATGTTTGATACCGCATGTCGTATTGGAGAAAAAAGCCTCTGCATTTCTCTGTAACTCAGATGCATTCAGTAAGTAAGAAAGCCGTGTGTGTAGACTATCCTGTCACAAAATGCAGCGAAAATTCAACACGACGGTCAGCAAAAGTTTGCTTACAGTGCTTACTTGTCTATACACAGAGTAGATTGTAGTGATATTAACGTACTGTAAACTAAGTGACTTAGAAATCATTTTGAAGGTCTGTCTCTAAACACTGAAAGCTGACCATGCGAACTATGGGCTCTATTTTGCAGAGCGCAAAACGCAGGGCGCAAATGCTTTCAGGGCGTGTCAGAACGCATTTTTGCTAATTTAAGGACGGGAAAATCCGCTTTGCGCCATGGCGCATGGTCTAAAAGGGTTGAGTTTATTTTCTTAATGAGTTACAGGTGTTTTTTGAGAATAAACCAATTAGAGCCTCATCTCCCATTCCCTTTCAGAGCCAGCTGCGTCACGCCATAAGCGCATTTAGACGTAAAGTAAGTTCACTTTCGCTTTTGCTCTCGTGGATAGG
This sequence comes from Danio rerio, assembly GCF_052040795.2. Taxonomy (NCBI): domain Eukaryota; kingdom Metazoa; phylum Chordata; class Actinopteri; order Cypriniformes; family Danionidae; genus Danio; species Danio rerio. Next base: position 50,814,856 of record NC_141040.1, on the reverse strand, counting down.
GAAACCTTTACGCACAGACATCAATTAGCCTATAAATAATTAATTTCGTTTGTTAAGCGGAAAGATTTGTTTCAAAACTATTTCTAAATTCAGTTCTAATTTCCAGCAAACGTATAAATGAACAATAATAATGAAGTGTGGTCAAAATACTGAGTTATTTCCAAATACACCTGCTGTGCCCCATATGGTCTAAAACCTGACAGGTGGACAAATCTAAGCTTGTTTTTAATAAAACAAATATAAATATGGATATAATAAATAGTACTGCAAATAATAATAACATTATACAAAAGCAAATTGAATGAACTGGAAGGTAGTGGTTTTTAAATCTTCATGTAGGCTAGAAATTAATATGTTTTGTAATATTTTAATCATTTATATTTATATCCTATATATATATCCTTAAGATATTATATATTTTTCATATGTAAAGATATTTGTGTATTGCTCTACATCTTGTGTGTAGCGTGTAAGCCAGGCGCACTTTGTGCCAGACAATAGACCGACTTTGTTCTGGTCTAAAGATCAGACTATTTACAGTTTCTCAAAATAGCAACGCGCCAAAACACGCCTGCTTTTTTAGACCAGAACGCCTATGGGCGCACATTTGAGCGCAAATGCATTTGCTATTTAAAAAGCGTGGCGCAACACCTTAAAATGACCCTTGCGCCGAGCTAAAAGTAGCAAAAGAGTATTGTGCTGCGCCTTGCGCCACATTGCGCCGGGTGTATGATAGGGCCCTATAACTTTGTCATCTGAATGAACAAAGAAAGGGCGCTGATCGCACACACTTACCGAATCTGTAGACAGAACAATCAACACATACTGGAGCTGCATCTTTTTTTAAAGACAAGCAGCAAATCCAGATCTCACCATTGATGAGAAATGCTCTCGAGTAAAAAATGTTCCAAACAAACGCTTTTCAGCCGCGCGTCGCGTACACGGATCCACGTGTGAGTCCAGCAGCGCTCTCATAGAGAGAAAATGAAACAAAACCTTCACATTATTCACACCTTCACACCTTCACATACTTGTCTCTTTGCCATCTGAACATATTAATGAAGCATATTAATGAAGTTGCAGCGCATACATAATGGTGCCCGCTGATTGGTTTGAACCAAGCCATACTCATGAATGAATGCAACACACTCAGAGACGTAATACGGGACGCCCTGGTACAGACGTCCAGTCTACACGCTGGAAAACACGCTAAGATCTCATGGCTGTGACACAGCTTCAAAAATTTGTTTCAAACCGGAAGTACGAATTTGATTAAAATAACGCAAAAATCAAACAATCAATTTTCACTTTTTAGTGTAATATATGTGTCCTAATAGTGTTTTTAGCAGTGTGGGACACGTATACGACTGTCAACAGCTCAAAAAATGTGTTTGGGTGTTTCGTGACCCTTTAAAATCAACCACATAAAAAATATATAGACAAATACAGCATAATAAACAACAAATATATACTCGGATAAAAGCATATACAGTTGAAGTCTGAATTATTAGCCCCCTTGTATTATTAGCGCCCCTGTTTTTTTCCCCCAATTTCTGTTTAATAGAGGGAAGATTGTTTCAGCACATTTCTAAGAATAATAGTTTTAAAAACTTATTTCTAATAACTGATTTATTTTATCTTTGCCATGATGACAGTAAATAATAATTTACTTGATATTTTTCAAGACACTTCTATACAGCTTAAAGTGACATTCAAAGGCTTAACTAGGTTAATAAGGTGAACTAGGCAGGTTAGGGTAATTAGGCAAGTTATTGTATGATGATGGTTTGTTCAGTAGACTATCGACAAAAAAAAATTGCTTAAAGGGGCTAATAATTTTGTCCCAAAAATGTTTTTTTTTTTTTTTAATTAATAACTACTTTTATTCTAGCCGAAATAAAACAGATAAGACTTTCTCCAGAAGAAAAAATATTATCAGACATACTGTGAAAATGTCATTTCTCTGTTAAACATCATTAGGGAAATATTTATAATAATAATATCAAAATCAAAAGGGGGCTAATAATTCTGACTTCAACTGTATGTACATGTGCATATATGCATATAACCACATAATCAAACACACTATAGTCCTCACATATGCATACACACACCGTACATGCATACATGCAGATACCTACACAATATACATAAATTGCACACACTTCACAAACTGTTGTATTCATACGCAACTTTAAAAAGATGTGTCTTAACATGCTTTTTAAAAACATAAATGCTGGGGGATTATTTCACTTCATTTGGGAGACAATTCCAAATTTTTGGAGCATAGTGACTAAAAACAGTGCCGCCAGATCGCATCAGGTCTACAGAGTGAAATTTTTAAAAGTCGAGCGCTAGAAGAGCGTAGCAACTCTCACATGGTCACCCACTGAAGCTAAGCAGGGCTGCGCCCGGTCAGTACCTGGATGGGAGACCACATGGGAAAGCTAGGTTGCTGCCGGAAGTGGTGTTAGTGAGGCCAGCAGGGGGCACCCAACCTGCGGTCTGTGTGGGTCCTAATGCCCCAGTATATTTAAGGGGACGCTATACTGCTCAGCGCTGTCTTTTGGATGAAACGTTAAACCGAGGTCCCGACTCTCTGTGGTCGTTAAAAATCCCAGGATGTCCTTCGAAAAGAGTAGGGGTTTAACCCCGGCATCCTGGCCAAATCTGCCCACTGGCCTCTGTCCATCACGGCCTCCTAACCATCCCCATATTCAATTGGCTTCATCACTGTCTCCTCTCCACCAATCAGCTGGTGTGTGGTGTGCGGTCTGGCGCAAAATGGCTGCCGTCGCGTCATCCAGGTGGATGCTGCTCACTTGTGGTGGATGAGGAGATTCCCCCCCATTGTGTAAAGCGCTTTGACTGCCCAGAAAAGCGCTATATAAATGTAAGGAATTATTATTATTATTTGGTGCAATGGTAACCAGTGTATTATCTATAAATACCAGTATCTATTAATGCTGGTGTGATATGTTCTCATTTCTTCAATTTCATCAAAACTCTGGCTGCTGCATTTAGTTGCAACTTCCTTATAGATCTCTTAGGTAAACCAGTAAAAATAGCATTGCAATAATCAAGCCGAGAGAAAATAAAAGCATGAATTAATTTCTTAGCATCATCAAAAGATAGGGAAAGTTATGAATCTTAAAACGGTTTGCTTTATGATTGATATTTGTTCAACAACACACTGTACAGGGCTCTGTGTAAACTGTTACTGTTCGCCACACCATTTTCTACTCCAATTGTGAAAATGTTTGATAATTAATGAGGTTAGTATGATTTGCTTAATGATTGGTTTTGTACATATGTAAATCTAAGTGTTCTCATTTGCATATTCATGAGATCAGTAACATTTATGACCTGAACAGGCACACAACCCTTTTACATGAATGCATCAAATAATTCTTTGCAAATGTCACAATCTAATTAAATGTATGAAACTACATTAAGGAAATGTTATACACTGTAAATCTTCATATTATTTAATAGTATGATATAAAATTATTGGTTGTATTTAAATAAATCGTATATTTCAAGTATGCTGCAAAATATGAATATATATGGTGGTTTATGAGAGTGGGCGGAGCTCCACGCTTTCTTTTCAACTCTCTGATTGGTGGAAATTCCAATACAGCATCATGGGTAATGTAGTTTTCCCACTATTAAACATTATTATTTAAAATAAGTTAACACAAACAGGTTGAACAAATACACATACAAACAATTAACAAACGCAAAGCTCACAACCGAGCTGACTTTAAAAGTTTATGAGTAATTGTTGAAGATAAATTTTCATTTGAAGAAAATGAGTGGAGGCTTTACTTCAATAGGCTGATTGTTTCGAACTACAACTGCTAATTCAATTGTGAGAATATTTGTAACACCTTTATTTTTTCCTTTCAGAAGCTGAAACAAAGCATGCAGAACTTTCTGTGACTGTACAGAGAATATGAATAATTAATGAGGTAAGAACTCTTTGGCTTGTGACTGGCTGAACGACTCACACTGTAGGTGTTTTGCTCTACCGTTTATAGTGTATGGTGATGTTAAAGGGACAGTTCAACCAAACAAATTTAATTATCTTCAGTTATTCAAAACCTATGGGAGTTTCTTCTGTTGAAAAGAAGATATTTTGATCAATCTTGGTAGCTGAGACCTGTTTACTATGTCCCGATTTACATGCCATCCATCCCAAATTTTATTTGAAAATAGAAGTAGTGTGTCCCAAATGCTGGAATAGTTGGCGATTCATTCAGCTGTAGTTACCCCTGATAAATAAAGGACTACGCTGAAGGAAAATAAATTAATGAAAAGTACATAAACAATTTCAAAATTCAGTTCTAATTTCCAGCAATCTAATAAATGAACAATAACAATGAAGTGTGGTCAAAAGGTGAGTTATATCCAAACACACTTCCTTTTCCTATGCCCCTATATAGTGATGCAAATGCCTCTAAAACCTGATAGATGTACAAATCTAAACAAAAAATGCTGAAAACAAATATGAATATGCACATAATTACTACTACTACTAATAATAACAATGCTAAACAGATGTACATTTTAACCAAAGCTCCTCAAGCTGCTCCTTTTTTATTTTATTCCTTTAATTTTTCATATTTAAGGTTTTTCATGTACTGCTATACATCACTGTGTGTGTATTAAACAACGTGTGCACACATTTTGGACCCACATAGGCAAATAACACTAACACGCTGTTTAAATAACAAATGAATACTCTCCACCTTTGACTTTAGACCAACTTTTAGTTGTTCAGTGGTGCAATCTATTTCAGTTTTCTCAAAATGGCGAAGCGTCAACAATGCACCTCTTTTTCAGTAGGGATTCAGTGATGCCGAGTTCAGACTGCATGATTTTCAAAGTGGTCGTGTCATGGATGTTTTCACACTGTATGACTATCTGGGCTTGCGTTTCATCGCTGTTTTGATTACACTGCAAGATGGATCGGCGACGGGGTTTCACACTGCATGATTTTAAAATAGGAAGAATCAGCAACAACTTTGCCCAAACTACATCTCAACCAAAAACACATTGTATATCTTTTGTTATTAAATCCATGGCGTACATATTTGCTCACCTGGGTTTAAAAGGAATTAGCAATTTCTTCTTATCTTTTTTCTTTTGTAACCTGGTTGTGGTATTGCTCACATGACACGTCAAACAGACACGGGTGCTCCTGCCAAATTTACACTAGTTTTCCTTCCATTTGGGTCCAAATAAACCGAAAATGAGCGCCTTTAACTTCTCCCCAACCTTCTGCTGGCCTGCAGGTACCCATGCTAGTGGATACTGCTCTCTTATTGGCTGTAAGTGATCTCTAATGTTATTTTGAGGACATTTTTAATAACATATCTTTAATAACGTTACTTATTATAGCCAAAACAAGACATATTTAATCACAATGTGTTTATTCAGATGTCAGATCAGTGTTAAAACAAAACACGTTACAAGAACAGAGCATTTAAAAAGTGACATCTATAGCTGCCTCACCCATTATCTCGACATGCTAGTCTGGAACTCTCACTGCTCCACAAAATCACTTGAAACCTCAATTCTACAACGTGGGGTTTAATACCTCAATTTGCTTAACTCAGGGTTGTCCAAACTCGGTCCTGGAGGGCCAGTGTCCTACATATTTTAGTTCCAACCCCAATTAACCACACCTAAACCAGCTAATCAAGCTCTTTCTAGGAATACTAGAAACTTGTAGGCAGGTGTGTTGAAGTTGGAGCTTAACTTAGCAGGACACTGCCCCTTCAGGACTGAGCTTCGACATCCCTGGCTTAACTGTTTATTTGCTGAAGCTGTTCCAGAGCAATTCATAAAATGACCACTAGGTGTCAATGTAAAAGACAGGTTTCAAAACGCTTCGATTCTTTAACGCATTTGCTTCAACTGTTTCACAAAGCCTCGCTTTGCCCACCACTATTTTTTAGAAAGCACACCCATTGGCAAAGAAATTGATTTGCTATTTAAACAAGGTTGCAGAGCAATACATAAGAATGACCACTAGGTATCACTGTAGAGACAGGTTTCAAAACGCTTTGTCGCATTTGCTTCGACTGTTTCAGTGTTTCATGAAGTCTAGCTTTGCCCACCGCTACTTTTCAGACAGCACATCCATTGACAGAAATGCATTTGCTATTTTTACAACGTTCCAGACCAATACATTAAAATGACCACTAGGTGTCACTGTAGAGACAGGTTTCAAAGCGTTTTAAAAGCTTCGACACATTTGCTTCGGCTGATTTAGTGTTTTAGGAAGCCTTGCTTTGCCCTCCACTACTTTTTAGACAGCACGCTCTTTGGCACAGAAATGCGTTTGCTATTTAGAGAACTTTGCAGAGCAATACATAAAAATCACCACTAGGTATCACTGTAGAGACGGGTTTCCAGACTTTTAAAAGCTTCGACACACTTGTTTCGACTGTTTCAATGTTTTATGAAGCCTTGTTTTACCCTCCACTACTTTTCAGACGGCACACCCATTGGCAAAGAAATTGATTTGCTATTTAAACAAGGTTGCAGAGCAATACGTAAAAATGACCACTAGTTGTCACTGTAGAGCCGGGTTTCCAAACTTTTCAAAGCTTCGACACGCTTGTTTCGACAGTTTCAATGTTTCATGAAGTCTCGCTTTGCCCATCACTACTTGAAGCCTCAATTCTACCACATGGGGTTTAATACCTCAATTTGCTTAACTCAGGGTTGTCCAAACTCGGTCCTGGAGGGCCGGTGTCCTACATATTTTAGTTCCAACCCCAATTAACCACACCTAAACCAGCTAATCAAGCTCTTTCTAGGAATACTAGAAACTTGTAGGCAGGTGTGTTGAAGTTGGAGCTTAACTTAGCAGGACACTGCCCCTTCAGGACTGAGCTTCGACATCCCTGGCTTAACTGTTTATTTGCTGAAGCTGTTCCAGAGCAATTCATAAAATGACCACTAGGTGTCAATGTAAAAGACAGGTTTCAAAACGCTTCGATTCTTTAACGCATTTGCTTCAACTGTTTCACAAAGCCTCGCTTTGCCCACCACTATTTTTTAGAAAGCACACCCATTGGCAAAGAAATTGATTTGCTATTTAAACAAGGTTGCAGAGCAATACGTAAAAATGACCACTAGTTGTCACTGTAGAGCCGGGTTTCCAAACTTTTCAAAGCTTCGACACGCTTGTTTCGACAGTTTCAATGTTTCATGAAGCCTCGCTTTGCCCATCACTACTTGAAGCCTCAATTCTACCACATGGGGTTTAATACCTCAATTTGCGTAACTGTTTTTTTGCTGAAGCTGTTCCAGAGCAATACATAAAATGACGGTGTCATTGTAGAGACGGGTTTCGAAGCTTTGAATGTTTCAGTGTTTCATGAAGCTTCGCTTTGCCCACCTCTACTTTTCAGACAGCACGCCCATTAACATAGAAATGCATTTGCTATTTAAACAATGTTGTGCAAAGCGTGAAAATGAAACCTGCGCCAGGCTGAAAATAGCAAAAAAAATAAAAATAAATAAATAAAACACTTGCAATGCGTTGGGTGTATGATAAGGCTCAGTATGTGAAATAATAATGATTTTTTTATTTGTCTATTATTTCCCGATCAGCTTTGAAAAGATTGACTCACAAATTCTTAAAACCTACACCGAACTGCATCATCCTAATAAATGTCCACAGGTAAATTTTAAATGAGCCACATACCTAATAATAAAGCACCATGTAAAGAGCATGTTAGTTGCTTGTTATGGGCCATTATTTTTAGCTACCCAAGGGAGACGTGACGATTCCCGATATAAGCGACATCAGTGCTATGCTTGCTATCTGCAGCTTGACTAGCCGCTCTGTTGCCTTCCAGTCACTGCAGGGTAAAACCCCTTCAGACGAGCGTCATTCAGCTTTATCTGCCCACGGCTGCAGCAACACCTTACCAGAAATGACAGCTGAACACTCCCCTCGCCAGCCCACGCTTCTCTTCAATCAAAAACACACCATTAGAAGACACTACAGGAAACGTGTCATACGAGGGAAATTTCAGCTTCCTGTTTATCAAGCATATCGCGAAAAGTGAAACCGCATACTATGCTAGCCCAGAGCATCGAGTCCCCCTCACACTGATGACTTCCTTAATAACACATTGAACATGCTTAACTTTGACAGATTGTGAATTATTTTAGCAACACTTTACATTAGGGATTTTATTAGTTGTATTTACTGGCATGAACAGACAGTTATCTATATATTTATTATTATACCACAGTGTTTATTCATCTCTGTTAATGTTATTTGATTAAAATAAAGTCATTGATTGTTAGATTGTTAACTCACAGTGCATTAACTCACTTCTAGATTTTATCAATGCATTAGTTAATGTTGAATCACGATGAATAAATGTTGTAGATATATTGTTCGTCATTAGTTCATGTTAGTAAATACATTAACTAATGAATCTTTATTGTAAAGTGTGAACATTATTTAATATCTTTATTATTATTAATATTAAATTAGATTCAAATAATGTGAACTATCAATGTGATGATATAGCATCAGCAAATAACAGTGCTACTTTAAAAAAAACTAATAAAGAAACAATGACAACAACTTTAAAAAGCTACTAAAACTATAAAAGGGCTTTTGTTAGTTTAAATAAAGCGTTAATAAAATATAAAAATGAGATATTTATCTATTAGCATAAATTATTATTATTGAATCTTTTAATATAAGAAGAAACCTTTTATTTAATGCCTTAATATTGAACTGAAATAAGCATGATTAGGTATTAAAATGAATATAAAATTAATTATCAAAATTAAATCTGAATGTAAATATTAAAAAACTGAAACAAAGCTGAAACTAAATATACATATTAGATAAATATTTATCTATTAATGATGTATTATTTATTATTTATTTAAATTTTTTTACTATTAGGTTTAAAAATGTCTCTAAAATAAATGGCTAAAATAAATCAGTTGATGCATTAAAATAAATACAAAATTACTCAAATTATATCTATGCTAAATGTTAATATATAAAAAAACTTAAAGGTGAAATAAAATATACATATTTGGATAAATATTTTCAAAATAATGGTGTATTATTCATTATTATTATTATTATTATTATTATTATTATTATTATTATTATTATTATTATTATTTTACCATTATGTTTTAAAATGCCTCACATTTAACTGAAATAAATCAGTTAATGCATTCAAATAAATACAAAATTATTAAAATTATATCTATGCTAGATGTTAATATGTAAAAAACTTAAGGCTGAAATAAAATATACAAAAATATAATATTAAATATAAAATTAATGATCCATTTTTATTCATTATTAATATTAACATTTAAACATTTAAACTTAATATTAGAAGAAAACTTTAAAAAACTGTCTTGGTAATTGACAATACATAAGTTTCAGTATTAAAATGAAAACAATAATGAATAAAACTAGGGCTGGGCAATATGGCGAATATGTAATCTCGATAATTGTTTTTTATATTGATTGATAACGATATATATTTCGATACAAGTTAATGCTTCCATATTTTAAAGAGTACCCCAACAATGACAGAAGCCACAAAAATTAGAGGGTCCATTAAACGGCATAACTTATTTTCGGCTGATAAATTTTTTTAATGGCAGAAAAAAAAAACACTAAATTAAATTAATTATTTATTTAATTATAATAAATATCTATAAATTAAAGCAAACTTAATATACTATTAAATTATATATATATATATATATATATATATATATATATATATATATATATATATATTATAAGGGAAGTAACTGTGTACACATTAGCTAAGCAATTTACATGACATTTACCAGATTAAAGGCTTGAGATTAAAATGCTAAGCTTTATCAGTGTAACACGCAGTATTTATATCTGATGTGCGACCTGAATTTCTCAAACGCAGAGCAACCGCAAAATTCAAAAGATATCTGTGCTTCCTGATAATCAGATGTGGCTGTCAGGACAGCATCTCCCACTCTGTGTTAAACCAATAGAGTTCAGGGGAACTTACATGAGGTCAGTGTGTGTGTGTGTGTGTGTGTGTGTGTGTGTGTGTGTGTGTGTGTGTGTGTGTGTGTGTGTGTGTGTGTGTTATCAGATAACTGATACTAAGAATTACAAAAGGGGCTGTCAGGACTGACAGCGGGTCAACTTGCTAATCAAACCAGTCTCTTCCTGGAAAATTAAATGTCTCATCAGTTCACTACAAAATACGCAGTTATTTTCTGTGAAGTATGCAGGCCAGCCAGATCTCATTCTCAGAATAATTTCGGTAGATTCACACAGATTGTTAATGTATAAAATATTCCCAGCAAACATCCAAAGCACTTCAAGTTAGATATTATTTAGCATAAGAACACCAAAATAAACAACTAAAAATTATGATTTTTCGTCTTTGGGTAAAATAGCATGACTTTAAACATGTCAGACAAAAATCATGCTAAGTTCATAATATCTTAAAAATTCCTCTACTTTATTGAACCACAGAACCCATCATTTGGCTTCCCGAGGTAAAACCCTTCATATTCTTTCCTGGGAAAGAAAGGAAGGGCATCCGCTGCGGAAAACATATGCTAGAATAGTTGGCGGTTCATTCCACTGTGGCAACCTTTGAAATACAGACTAAGCCGAAGGAAAATGAATGAATTATAAACATTTAAAAATAAACATGTTTAGAGGTTTTTAATTGATTCTATTGATTTTAGTAAATTGTTTTATAGAGTAATGTGTGTAGAAAAACTACATTCCCCATGATGCTATTCAGGGAAATCCACCAATCAGAGATTAGCTACACCCCCTTCTTTAAAACTGCAAAATACAGCGAGTTGACTGCTCAGCATGCTCTCATAATACTTATATATATATATATATATATATATATATATATATATATATATATATATATATATATATATATATATATATATATATATATATATATGTATGTGTGTGTGTATGTATATGTGTATATATATATATATATATATATATATATATATATATATATATATATATATATATATATATATATGTGTGTGTGTGTGTGTGTGTGTGTGTGTGTGTGTGTGTATATATATATATGTGTGTGTGTATATACATATATATATATATATATGTGTGTGTGTATGTATGTATATATATATATATATATATATATATATATATATATATATATATATATATATATGTGTGTGTGTGTGTGTGTGTGTGTGTGTGTGTGTGTGTGTGTGTGTGTGTGTGTGTGTGTGTATATATATATATGCATTTTTTGCAATAAAGTGGAAATTTGTTCTTTCAATGAATTCCAAGCCACACTTTGGGCTCTATGGTGCAAAAGCATTAAGGACATGTCTGAATCCACTTTTGGTTTTTTAAGGACAGAAAAATACGCTCGGCACTGCTGCACATGGTCTAACAGGACTGAGCTTATTCTCTTCTTGTTTTGAGCATAATGTGCATTAAACCAATCAGAGTCTCGTCTCCCATTCCCTTTAAAAGTCAGTTGCGTTGTGCCATGGTACATTTGTTATTTACATGGCGGACTTTGTAAGTGGAAAAACTAAATGCTTCACTATCAAGAAAACAGTTAATCAGAGCATCTGTAGCACGAGAATAAAGAGCGAAACTTACTCCACTGAAGACATCCATTAGCCTACAACAGTGTTTCCTCTAGGATTTTTAGCTGTGGTGGCAGCCTTTTACACAGATCTACCAACTACCTATGGCGTTATTTCAATGACAAATGTCGTGAGCGCAGTATTACAAGTCGAGATCGCATTTATGTAATACGAGCATGCCAATCTCTTCGCTTGCGTGCCGATTTCCTCTGCTCGTGCACAAAACTTCTTGCACACCCCCTCAAATACACGCTGCTCAACTGCAGATTTTCTTGTGCGCTCTCAAATAAACGCTGCTGAGGTGCAATTTAGTGCGTTTGTGTAGTGAGCATCCATCAAACATTTATTAGATTTGCTAGGAATATTTATGAATGTCTCCAATAGACCTACAGAGCGGTAATAATACTTCCTGAAGTAAAGTGAAGCGGCTATAAACTCCAGCAAGATAAAGTCATATGCAGAGCCATAGACCTTCATCTATAAAGTATAGTTATGGAAACTGTGTTCATCCTAACTGAAAGCTACGTCATATCTGTTGGCCTCACGCAACTGTCAGTTATTCAGCATGTAACCTTAAAGGGTTAAACAAATAACGCACAGCACTACTATGATTACAGAAAAGTTCTCACTGTTACAATCCACTTACCTTTTAATAAATTTTAGTGCGATTATAACCCGCTATTAAAAAAACAACAATATTATTATTATTACTATTTTGGTTTTGTGCATTTGATTGTGTTGAATTATTCATATGCTTGTTGGAATGGTTTAAAAATGTTTCTGTTGTATAATATGTATAAGGTGTTATTTTGAGGTTGTAAGGAGACCTAATTGAATAATATTAGAATGCGATTTAAACTGGTTTAGTTCTGTCTGATTTATTTTGTCTTTAGCTCTATAAGGGGTTACTAAGGTTATTGCACTGCTAGTGTATCAATATATAAGTTGGCACCCCTACCCAGTCCGATCGCTACAACTGAATGTTTTGAATGAGAAGCTGTAATGTAGCCATGGTGGGATGAATTTTGGTGTGGCGTCCTGCTATGGAAGAATGAATGTAGCGGAAACCATGTACATATTTAACTTTGTTTGTTAAACACAAAGATTTGTTTCAAAACTATTTCTAAATTCAGTTCTAATTTCCAGCAAACAAATAAATGAAGAATAATAACGAAGTGTGGTCTAAAAACTGAGTTATATCCAAACACACGTCCTGTTCTTATGCCACATATGATGATGCAGACGTCTCCAAAACTCGACAAGTGGACAAATCTAAACTTGTTTTTATTAAAACAAATAAAAATATGCATAAATTAAATAATACTGCTAATGATAATAACGTTATTCAAATGCAAAGTGTCATGAATAAACAGAAAAAAACACCCCCTTTCTAGACTGGAACACCCATGAGTCCACACTGGCACAAATGGATTTGCTATTTAAACAACGTGGCGCAATAATGAAATAACAGATGCACTGGTCTGAAAATAGCAACAAATCACGCCAAACACATCTTGCACCTTAATGCACCGGGTGTATGATACATTTCTTTGTCATTCACAATAATTCCAGTTCTCTTTTTACTCGGTTAAATCAAGGTTAAATTAAGACGTTTTGGCAAATTTTCCTATATTTCTTTGCTTCAAGTCAAAGTTTGTTATGTACATTCCTGTGGGAAAAAATATAAAAACATGATATTTCAACTCCTACGGGAAAAATACTTCTGGAACTAGGTACAGAAGCCTATTGCATTTAAAGGAGTAGTTCTCTCAAAAATAAAAATGCTTAAACCTTTATGAATTTCTATCTTCAGAGCAACACAAATAGAGATTTTGTTAATAATTAAATTTTTTTTCAATGCAACCATCATTCATTCATTTTCTTTTTGGCTTAGATTCTTTATTCATCAGGGGTCATCACAGTGGAATGAATCGCCAACTATTGCAGCATGTGTTTTACACACACTATGGCCAATTTAGTTTATTCAATTCACCTATAGCACATGTGTTTGGACTGTGGGGGAAACCGGAGCACCCGGAGGAAACCCACACCAACATAGGGAGAACATGCAAACTCCACACAAAAATGCTAACTGACCCAGCTGGGGCTCAAACCAGCATCCTTCTTGCTTTGAGGTGACCACTGAGCCACCATATCTGGCTTAAAAAAGGCAAAGAAGCGGCATAAATATTCTGCATCATGTTCGAGAACAATATTTCCTTCAATACTCCCGACCATAACTCTCAAATCTCATCTTTTTTACTGTGGATAGTCAAACTTTGCGTGCCATTACTGATGTCTCACGGGTCTCATAACTGAACGTGACACGCAAGATGTAAATGTGAGAAAAGGTGAATAATAAAAAAAAAAAAACACCTTCTTCTTCGTTTCAGTCAGTCATGCAGGATTTAATTGGTGGGACACAACTTTCATTTTTGAGCGAATCACATCTTCAAATCAATAAAGCTGCCAACCTGACTTCCCCAAGTAGGCCATCTACTGAGTAGGGCATCCACTAAGTAAAACATATGCTGGATCAGTTGGCGGTTCATTCCGCTGTGGCAACCCCTGATTAATAAAGGGACTAAGCTGAAAAAAGAAAATGAATGAATGATGGTTCAAACTGCTTATTTAAAACAAGCTCAAACAACACAATTTCCTTGGTTTTTTTTGGGACAACTTATTTGTTTTATGTTCAATCCACTTAAATTAGCAGAACTATTAAGTTAAATTAATTCATCCATGTTGTCCCAACACAAATTGATTGCGTGGAATCCAGCGTTTTCTACAGTGCTGTCCAATAACTTGCCTAATTAACCTAGTTAAGCCTTTAAATGTCACTTTAAGCTGAATACTAGAGTCTTGCAAAACATCTAGTCAAATATTATGTGCTGTCATCACAGCAAAGATGAATGAAATCCATTATTAGAAATTAGATGTAAAATTCTCAGTTAAACAGCACAGAAATATTTGAAAAAGTACTAAAAAATTCACAGGAAGCCCAACAAGTTTGTCCTCAACGGTACACTTATACAAGCGTGACTGCACACAGGGTCTGTGGAGCCCTTGGATCATCATGTGCATGCGAGGAGTGAAAGGACATGAGTAATACCAGAGGGAAACACCCATTTGATACACACACACGCATACACACACACATATACGCTTACAAACACACACACACACACAGATGCTCAATGAAAGTGATGGAGGGTTTTGGCTTTGAGTAAGAGCTAAATGCAATCTAAACGGTGCGACTGTTAGACAGGCGTGTGCTGCTGCTGCTGGAGTCACCGAACGCATCACGATTCCTCAAGCAGACTCACAAATCAGCCCTGCAGTTTAAGGACTGTTGTTGTTGTTGTTGTTGTTTTCTTGATAAATTACAGAGAATTTACTAGATGCGCGGCCGCTGAGCATTTCACCCACGCCATGTAATTAATGCCAGAATCTGAAGCAAACAAGACCAGAGCCACAACAAGTGTGAAGCACGACAGAAGCCGTGACGCATCACCACATGGTCAGTAAAGCTTCATGTAAATACAGTCCGAGTCCATCGGCTTCATGCCTGTAACACAGCTGGACGCACAGTGGGATCTGTCTTTGTTTTATTGCCACATTTCTGAAAAAATGCTTGGTTTTATAACAAAATTATGGTCTTATTATTCCATGTTTTATAAGATGTCAAATAAGCCTCTGGTATCTGGTTTGTATGTGAAGTTTCAGCTCAAAATACCACACTAATAATGATTTATAAGTCTTTGAAATGGCCCCTTTTAGGCTTTGATGCTAATCCTGCCATTTTAGTGACTGTTGCTTTAAATTCAAATAAGATTGTGCTCGTTTTAAAAGAGGGCGGAGCTACAAATGCATGTGTGTCAGCATAGTGGCAGATTCAAAGCTCTAATGGCGATCGCTGCTTCTCATTCAGGGCTGTCTATGCTAATGAGGGAGAGATTGTCACTAAAGTGCGGGGCTTTCCCGCTCTGATGACACGTACAAAGATAAGAATGTCAATCAAAGTGTTTCTGCAGACTGTTTTTATCAAGTGTGATTATAAAATAATGTAGAAAGAATTCATTTTTACCATTAGGGAGGTTATATTCATACACTGTTGCCACACAACTGTGTTTAAACTGATTTATGCATAAAAAGCCCTCACGTTTCAAGTAGAAATAAACAATTGTGTCATTTTGAACAAAATCAAGTAGCCAACGTTCTTGAAAATTAAAAAGCAACACTGTCAAATTAGCATTTTGGTGAATATGTAACAAGTGGGCGTGGCTCTGAGGCTCCGCCTTCTTTTGACATTGGTTTATTTCTGCTATTCAATAAGCCAGGGTAAGACAAAATCAGGGTTGCCAGTTCCAAGAAAAATTTCCAGCTCGATGACAACTTAAAACTTGAACAAAATGAATGAAAGTATCATTCTGGATTGAATTGTATAAATTGCTGGAATCCCAACCCCTATCATCTTTAAGATGGGACTGACAATCTTCTCATTTAGACTAATATGTGATGTGCCTTTGGACCAGAGATGCCCAAACTAGGGTCTCTAAAGTTGACCCATGGTAACCTTTGATTTGACTAGGGATGCAACGATTATAAATTTTGGTCGTACGATTATAGTCTAAGAAATAATCACGCACGGTTTCACGGTTATCACGATTATTTGCATTCATTGATTTCAAAATCCCACTAGTTTAAAACTACATTTAAAAAAATTTGGTTCTGTAATTCAGGCCTAAATAAATATTTGTTAACGTTTTAAAAGTTCATTTGATTGACTATATTAAAATCTGTGGATATTATTGATGCACTTATTGGGTAAAATTGCTACTTTTTACTGTCATTCAATGTGTTTTTGGTCATCATCAATGCATTGTCGTTTTATTAGAGGCTGGACAAATAAATAGACCCAGAACGATCAAAACGATCACGGCACTGCTGCTTCAAGGACACTCATGCCTCATGGCTCACGCTGACATCATGTTAACATGGACACCAAAAAAAAAAAACATGCGCTGCTCACGCTTGCAGTCTGAAACAGGCTTGATCTTTCAGCACTCTCTCCGAAAACACTCGATTGATCTCGGCTGGTGGATCAACGTTATCTCTCTCACCGGCGCCATTATTTGTAAGTGGGTTTAAGTTTGTTTGCAAACCTGTCAGTTTCCGCGGTCACAAATGCCCCCTGTCATCTCAACTACTATAGGTCCGCCTGAAAAGCATGTGCGTGTCCCTTCATTGGAAATTATGAACTTGAACAAGCTTGCCTTAATTAATAGCCTCAGTCATAGTTAGTCCAGTATGCGTGGTAGGGCTGCACCATTCTGGCTAAAATGTGACTCATGATTTTGTTTGCTTAAAATCAAGATCATGATTCTTTCTCACGATTCTTTAGATGTAAAATAAAGGTTAATATGAGTAGGCTATTATTATTGGTAATTCTCAAACATAGTCACTTTGAAATTGTAAGGTTCTCTCTGCGTTCTGAACTTCTTCAAAGTTTTTGTAATCCATATAGCAAACAGTATGTGTGCAACATTTGTTTTTTTTTTTTGTTTTTTTGTTTTTGTTTTTAAAAACTCTTAAAATGTAAACAATAAGTTGTCAATTAATAAGAATATGTCTATAACTAAATTTTGACAAAAATGTCAGATAGAACCTTATAAGACAAAAAATACATTTCTGACAGAATTATACATTATAAATACAGTATGTGACACTTTTAACGCCATTTGAAGGTGTTCATGTTCCTGTGAAGACTTGTGCGACTGCCTTTAAGCTTCTCTCCTGATCTTGAAAATATCATTGGAGGAATCGTAGAAAAGCTGAATTAAGATCGTGTGCAGGGTCGAATCGAGATCGTGATCTTTTTTTCCGATTAATCGTGCAGCCCTTTTGCGTGGTTATTAGTCTCAGTGTACAAACTAGCGCACAGTTGGCATAACTTTGTTTAGTTGCTGCATTTTTGTTCCGTGCAAAAACACGATGTTGAGAAGCCTTTACGATTAATTAACCGTGACCAATTAAATTGCGGTTAATAGTGAAACCGGTTAATCCCTAGTTTTGGCTTGCCATCCTATCTGAGAAGAGAAGGAGAATGATGGGGATGTTTAAGAGATCGTCATATCTTATTGAATGTTTTATTGCTTAGCTACAGAAATTTAGGTTTTAATTAAATGTTTTAAGATTATAAAGTAAAGATTCTGCTTGACTAGTGTTTTCAGCATTGATTCCACTGTTCCACTGTAACAAGTTATAATTAAAAAAATTATACTGCACTAGTTAATTCGCCCCACAGCAATGATATTGGGTTTTTGGCCCTTCATACGAAAAGGTTTGGGCATCCCTGCTTTAGACTGTTTTATAATAATAATAATTCGTTACATTTATATAGCGCTTTTCTGGGCACTCAAAGCACTTTACACAATGGGGGGGGGAATCTCCTCATCCACCACCAGTGTGCAGCATCCACCTGGATGACGCGACGGCAGCCATTTTGCGCCAGACCGCACACCACACACCAGCTGATTGGTGGAGAGGAGACAGAGTGATGATATGCCAATCATGATATGGGGAGGGTTAGGAGGCCATGATGGACAGAGGCCAGTGGGCCGGGGTTAAACCCCTACTCTTTTTCGAAGGACATCCTGGGATTTTTAACGACCACAGAGAGTCGGGACCTCGGTTTAACGTCTCATCCGAAAGACGGCGCTCACTGAGCAGTATAGAGTCCCCGTCACTATACTGGGGCATTAGGACCCACACAGACCGCAGGTTGGGCGCCCCCTGCTGGCCTCACTAACACCACTTCCGGCAGCAACCTAGCTTTCCCAAGTGGTCTCCCATCCAGGTACTGACCGGGCGCAGCCCTGCTTAGCTTCAGTGGGCGACCATGTGAGAGTTGCAGAGAGCTAGCTGCCAGCAGCAGCAGTACTCGCTCGCTTGAAGCAGTATTCAGGTTGCCAAATTTGCATTCCGTAAACAGTGAATTCATCAGAAAGAAACATTTTCGTAGCCATCGCATGTTTTGACAGAAGATCAAAAAGTAACAAGCAACCCCCACAACTGCATTTATAAAATAATGAAGGAAAGCTGCGATCTGGCAACACGGGACAACACAAACTCACAGGAGAGCTGCTTTATGTAGTTTAATTCTAACTGAATGAAACACCTACACTATTTATGGTTCAAGTTAAAGCTAAAGAGACAATTCACACAAAAATGTACATTTTTATGAATTTTTCTTGTCTGTTAAATGAAAAATCAATCTCTGACATCTTTAGCAGGAACAAAAAATACTATGGAAGTCAATGGCTGTTTTTTTTCAGCATTCCTCAGTACATCTTGCTTTGTGTTTTGAGAACAAGTAAAGAATCTGTAAATGATATTTATTGTCCGTTTTAATACTTTTAATAATTAACTGCTTTATTTACGCCAATATTTATTTTATATTGATGCATTATTAAAAATTAGGTCTTGCACAGAATACAAAGCTTGTGTTAATGTTATTATTGAGAGTGTAGCAGCATTATAGTGTGATTGTGTGGTAATAAATGCATGCATGTCCTCACCAGATGTAGACTGTCAGCTTTCTGTGTTTGTCTCATTCGGCTCTTCTGCGCCGCGATGCGGTTCTTTTCTCTCCTCATGACTTTCCTCATGTCGTCTGATGAACCCTGAGGATCAGCACACAGCAGTTCATGTGTTCGTCATTTTCAGTTCAGTCTAATAGATGTTCTCTTAAACCAAGTTGTATTTTTTGTGTCATATACCAGAATTGACCAGCACGCACTTTAGAGAAGTTTTTCTCAAGTTAATCTCCACATTTCCCAGTGGTAACATTTCAAGAGTTCACACATATTGCTTGACAATGTTAGCAGGCTTGGCATGCTGTTCCGGGAGAGAGCCCTGAGAGAACTGTATGTTTATATATGTGAAATGAACAATTTCAAAGTCAAAATCAAAGATGACTCTAATTGGAAAAAATGTATGATTTCACTTTGTTTGGGATAATTTTGTAGGTAGTGTATATCTGCATATAGTGTACTAAATAATAATAAAAAAATAAAAAAATCATAAATAAAAGCACTGATAAAAAAATGGAACAAAGATAAAAATTAAATAAACAGCACAGTTTTCAGTGGAGTCTAATATTATTGAGGTAAAGAATTTTAATAATCAACCTTAAATACCACTGTAGTCTTCATTGTATAAATATTTAAACAGTTGATCTTTGTCAAAGGGCCACTGCGAAACTTTTTGATTTCTTGTGCTTAAATGGTTTAAATTCACTTGAAGTTGCTTAAAATCCTGTGATGTGACTTTTGCAGGTTTGCTAATATAAGAGTAATATAAGAGTTAAGGCTGTGGTTGAAAGCCACCTCCAGGTTTGCACGTTTATCGCATGTTGTGGTAGACAGGTGACATTTTTAAAGACAGAGGGCAATCTTTTCCCACAGCCCCAGTCTGCAATGACGCTCTTTACTGAACCCACAAGAATCAGCGACTTTTTCCACATGAAAATTTCCCACATTATAAGACCCTTCAGAAGCGTTTGCATGTAAATGTCTACGACCAGCGCAGTTTCAGGTGAAATCAGCAAAGCACTGATAGAGAAACAGCTGAGCAGCGTAATGATAAAAACATTTACCGCTTCTAAAAGTATTAATAATTAAACAGTTGAACATTTTCATTCATTTTTAGTGGATAAAGAAAGTTTACTTTATATTAGTTCATCAAAAGTGCTCAAACTGATTGGAAAGTCAATATTTTTTCAGTACAAATGAGATCTTTTTGATTATTGCACTGACATTCATAGTTTAATGAATGTGTCTTAAAAGGATAGTTCATGCTAAAATGAATCTTTACTCATTATTTTATTTTATTTTGTTGAACACAAAAGTAGATATAATGAAAAATGTAGAAAAACAGTCATTGACTTGCATAGCATTTTCTTTTTCTACTATGAATGCCAACTGTTATCCGTTTCAAGCATTTTTCAAAGTATCTTCTTGTTCAGCAGAAAAAAGAAACTCAAACAGGTTTGGAGGAGGAGTAAATGATGATGAAATTTCCACACAGGCTCATGGGAAATATGTGCTTTAGCTTACATTTTTGTACTAAACATGCGTTTGACTTCAGTTTCTAGGAGCAGTGTCTGTCTGCGGACTGGGGCGTAACATTAAAGAGGGGTAACTTGTAGTATGTTAGAGGCGTAACTTGAAGTTATGGAGACCCAAATGCCAAAACTATGTTGTCGGCAAGATGGTGCCTTACATCAGTTATTAACATCTACACCTAATTCAAGCCTAAACCCAACCATTAAAGTTATTAACGTCTACACCTACCTCAACCCTAAACCCAACCATCACAATTATTAATGTCTACACCTACCCCAACCCTTAACCCAACCATCACAGTTATTAACGTCTACACCTACCCCAACCCTTAACCCAACCATCACAGTTATTAACGTCTACACCTACCCCAACCCTTAACCCAACCATCACAGTTATTAATGTCTATAACTTCACCAAACGTAAACCCAACCATCAGTTATTAATGTCTACACCTACCCCAACCCTTAACCCAACCATCACAGTTATTAATGTCTATAACTTCACTAACCCTAAACCCAACCATTACAGCTATTAATGTCTACACCTACCCCAACCCTTAACCCAACCATCACAGTTATTAATGTCTACACCTACCCCAACCCTTAACCCAACCATCACAGTTATTAATGTCTACACCTACCCCAACCCTTAACCCAACCATCACAGTTATTAACGTCTACACCTACCCCAACCCTAAACCCAACCATCACAGTTATTAACATCTATAACTTCCTCAAACTAAATCCAACCATCACAGTTATTAATGTCTAAAACTTTGACAAACCTAAACCCAACCATTACAAGTATTAATGTCTATAACTTCCCCAAACTAAACCCAACTATTACAGTTATTAATGTCTACACCTACCTCAACCCTAAACACAACCATCACAGTTATTAATGTCTTTAACTTCACCAAACTTAACCCAACCATCATAGTTATTAACATCTATAACTTCCCCAAACTAAACCCAACTATTACAGTTATTAATGTCTACACCTACCTCAACCCTAAACACAACCATCACAGTTATTAACGCCTACACCTACCCCAACCCTAAACACAACCATCACAGTTATTAATGTCTTTAACTTCACCAAACTAAATCCAACCATTACAGTTATTAATGTCTACACCTACCTCAACCCTAAACCCAACCATCACAGTTATTAACATCTATAACTTCCCCAAACTAAATCCAACCATTACAGCTATTAATGTCTACACCTACCTCAACCCTAAACCCAACCATTACAGCTATTAATGTCTATAACTTCCCCAAACTAAATCCAACCATTACAGCTATTAATGTCTACACCTACCTCAACTCTAAACCCAACCATCACAGTAATTAATGTCTATAACTTCACCAAACTTAACCCAACCATCACAGTTATTAACATCTATAACTTCCCCAAACTAAATCCAACCATTACAGCTATTAATGTCTACACCTACCTCAACCCTAAACCCAACCATTACAGCTATTAATGTCTACACCTACCTCAACCCTAAACCCAACCATCACAGTTATTAACATCTATAACTTCCCCAAACTAAATCCAACCATTACAGCTATTAATGTCTACACCTACCTCAACCCTAAACCCAACCATTACAGCTATTAATGTCTATAACTTCCCCAAACTAAATCCAACCATTACAGCTATTAATGTCTACACCTACCTCAACTCTAAACCCAACCATCACAGTAATTCATGTCTATAACTTCACCAAACTTAACCCAATTATCACAGTTATTAATGTCTAAAACTTCCTCAAACCAAAACCCAACATAACAGTTATTAACGTCTATAACTTCCCCAAACTTAAACCCAACCATCATAGTTATAGACGTCTGCACTTACCCCAAACCTAAACCCAACGATTATAGTTATTAATGTCTACAACTTTCCCAAACCTAAACGATTTTGGGGATTTCTTTGTCACATTTTTGTTTGTGAAATAAAATGCTGTATATATGCAGGTAAACAACCATCAGAATACAGATAGGAATAAAATTGAAAAGAGACAGCGCCCTCTAGTGGAATTGTCATCTGAAAAGCGCCACAAAATGTACCCAGAGCAAAAATTTTTACATTTTGCAGAAATTAATGCTTAGGCACATTAAAATATGTGCATGAGTTGGTCAATTTTAATGTTTGGGCTGAACTATCCATTTAAGGCAAGACAATACATGTGAATAGGGTAAAGAAATAAGTTATAGTGATCACTATGCTTCACCAGTTCAACAAAGACACACTATTCTTTTAAATATGCACTAATTTGCGTATATTTTTGTAATAAAATATTAACTAAATAAAATTTAAAATACCTAAAATTACTGTTTAATATTTAGAGAATCTCTTTGTCTCTCTGCTTAATTCAGAGATTTAAAAAAACAACCGGAGGGGTAAAATAATCACATTTTTCTTCGTAAAATGTATATATGCAGGCAAACTATATATAAACAAATCCCTTGGTTAAACCTTCAGAATACAGATATAAAAACTGTAAAGAGCTGCTGAAGTGGAGATTTACAGTGGGAAAAAAAATCATTTTTAGAACTTTTTTTTAAATGTATTGTAGCTGAAATCTACAGACACACGTTGCTAAAGCGTGACAAAAGAAACACTTAAAAGTACATGTTGCATGTATTCTTTCCATTAGACTGAAAATACACCATTCAAAAATCTTAAAACTGACAGATGCACATAAAAACAGGATCTCATCTGAAGTGTGCAGATGCATGAAGCACGTGAAGGAAGTTACACTCTCTCTCTTTGTGTGTGTGATAATTATCTCTTATGTCGTCCAGTGATGTTGGAAAGGATGTCGTGGCCGTTTTTACCTTCAACTCTTATGGCTTCATGCCATCCTAACTCTCAAACTCTCACTACATGCAGCTTTATAGTTATAGTCAGTTGCTCAGTGCTAAAGCTGATTACCTATGTAAATGTTGAAGTAAAGCATCTCAGGGTTTCAGTAATGTGTGAACGGCTCGTTCTGAAGATTATATTCACCATCAGCCTCATGACTTCCACTGAGTCATAATCTTTCGTTCACACACGTGCAAATCTACATAGAAACATGCACACACAGATGGTCTGTGGAATGCATGTGAAATCTACAGTCAATTATGTGGATTTAAGCTTGCAATCGGACTTTATTTGAAAGTTTTGTATTACATGCATGTTGCATCGGGTTTCATTGTCGACTATTAAAATTAAAACCAATTAAAAATAAACAAGTAGGCAGGCATGAAAGTATTGTGACATTTTCATAATGTAATGTTTTATGTTATGACAGAACTCAAATGTTTTAATATTGTTATATATATTTTTCTGAGTTATATATAAAAATAGTAAAATCATATAAATAAATTGTTTTAAAAAAGTATATATTTTTTGAATATTTTATTTTTCTGTATAATAATAATAATAATAACGAGTAAAAATGATTTTTATTTTATTTTATTGTAATCTAATTTATTTTATATTTGTTTTATTGCATTTGCTCTTTTTTAAGGTAAGTGGTTGCAAACAATTACCTTATGACAATATTAAACAGCGTTACCTTTTGATATTATTAAATAACATTATTTAGTTAGTTAATTTAAGTAGTTTGTTTAAATTCAAGCCATTTTTTTTTTGCAACCACTTTAAAAAAATATATATATTACAATTTTTTTCTTACTGTATTTTGTTTTTATTCTATATTATAGTGTTTAAATGTTATAAAACATATTACTTTGTTTATAATCTATAAATACTTATTGATATGATATTTACGTTAATGACACAATGTAAATAACATTCTCAGTGCATCTTCGCTGAGCTATATGATATGCATGTATGCATATTGCTGGTAAATCTCTCCTACCTGTTTATTGCCCGGTGAGGGTGATTTGGTATAGCTGGTGTCGTTATTGTCAGAGCCCTGAGCCATGCCACTTCAGTCCCTGCGAACTCTCTGACCTCCTTCAGCGTCTTGTGTGTGTTTCTCTCAGCGTCTCAGACTTTATGAGACTGCATGTGAAGTGATCGCGATCCTCCGGCGAATGAGTACAGACGGCAGCTCGCACTCTTTCTTTCTTTCTTGCTCTGCTTCACTCCCTCTCTTTCTCTCTCTGTCTCATTAGCAACGTGTGATGTGGTCGTAGATAGAAAACCTCTATATGCACTAGACTGGAAGTCACATGGTTCTTGGAAACTTTGCATGAAGTCTCATACGCAGCACAGCCAATGAACATGCATAAAGAGGACATACAAACAGAGAGATGGCAGGAGGATCACTTGCATCTTAAAATAATATTTGGGAACTTTCCTAAATATTACTCTTTAAAATGCATGCATGTCATTAGATGATATACATGTGGGTAAAGTGGCATTTAAAGCTAGATTTTATCAAAACAACTCTACTGTCTGTAAACATATTTAGTTTATTAACAATTTTTTAAAAAGACTTTTGACTTGGATGTTGATATTATAATTCTGTTGTATTGTAACAAAAACTTTAAAAATAATTTGGAAATAAGATTTTATTATAAAAACAAACAGCAATGTGAACATATTTTTAATATATATTAATATATTTTATGTAATTACATTTTTTATATATATATACAAATATTTTTGGTGTGTGTGTGTGTGTGTGTGTGTGTGTGTGTATATATATATATATATATATATATATATATATATATATATATATATATATATATATATATATATACACACATGTATTCATAAACCTATTTAACACTTTAAATGCCTGAATGTCATTGCATTAGATAGAAAATAAGAAAAAAACTACACTTTCCACTACAACAGTGTTTCTCAACCACTTTCCTGGAGAACCACCAATACTACATGTTTTGGATGCCTCCCTTTGTCTCTCGAACTCATTACAGGTCTTTCAGTGTCTGCTAATGAGCTGATAATCTGAATCCGATGTGTTTGGTTAAGGAGACACGGAAATGTGCAAAGCTGGTGGTCCTCTAGGAATGTGGTTGAGAAACACTGAAAAATATGCTTAGTTTTTTTTTTTATAATTATATTTTTAAAATTTATTGTTTTGCATGTTCAAAATATTTTAATTATGTTATTACAACTCAGAACACCCTGACAAACACAGCAACATGAAGAGCTACAGCACGTAGATACAACATGCACCTTGGGGACCAAAGTGAACGGGATGGGTCTGATGACAGAGGCGGAGGCAGGGATCTGGAAGACTGAAGTGGAGCCAGAACAGCTCAGTATCAAGATAGAGCCAAGTGGAAAAAGGAGCCACTGTTGGAGGAGATCTTAAGATGGAGGCAAGTGGACGACTGCACAATGTGGAGCTGGATGTCCAAAGGAGTCTGGCAGAGCTAATGGATGGTCAGATGGACTTTAGTGGTGATACAACAGCATGGTACTAATGTGGATGGATCAGAGACTGGGCTGGAAAACTGACTGAAGTCTGGAGATGAGCTGAGAGAGAAAGGTTGGGTAGGATCAGTGGAGACTGTTGCATAAAGTGCAGGGTGGGTCCAGCGGAAACCTATGGGTTAAGGAGCTGTGCGGGACCAGTCGAGACTCAGCGGACAAGGAGCTGTATGGGACCAGCCGAGACTCCGAAGATTAGGAGCTGTGCAGGACCAGCCGAGACCCAGGGGATGAGGAACTGTGTGGGACCAGCCGAGACTCAGAAGATTAGGAGCTGTGCGAGACCAGCCGAGATCCAGGGGACGAGGAACTGTGTGGGACCAGCCGAGACTCAGAAGATGAGGAGCTGTGCGGGACCTGTCGAGACTTAGGGGACAAGGAACTGTGTTCGACCAGCCGATACTCAAAAGATTAGGAGCTGTGTGGGACCAGCCGAGATCCAGGGGATGAGGAACTGTGTGGGACCAGTCAAACCTCAGGGGACAAGGGGTCTGTACGGGACCAGTTGAAACTCAGGGGGACAAGGAGTTGAGAGTGACCAGCCAAAATCTAACGGATGAGGAGCTATGCGGAACCAGCCAAGACTCAGGGGACAAGGAGCTGTGTGGGACCAGCCGAGACTCAGAAGATTAGGAGCTGTGTGGGACCAGCCAAGACTCAGGGGACAAGGAGCTGTGCAGGACCAGTCGAAGCTCAGGGGACAAGGGGCTGTGCGGGACCTATGGAAACTCAGGGGACAAGGAGCTGAGAGTGTCCAGCCAAGACCTAAAGGATGAAGCGCTATGCTGGACCAGCCGAGACTCAGGGGACAAGGAGATGTGTGGGACCAGTCGAAACTTAGGGGACAAGGAGATGTGTGGGACCAGTCGAAACTCAGGGGACAAGGGGCTGTGCGGGACCAGTAGAAACTCAGGGGACAAGGATCTGAGAGTGACCAGCCAAGACCTAAAGGACGAGGAGCTATGCTGGACCAGTCAAGACTCAGGCGACATGGAGCTGTGAGTGACCAGCCAAGAACTTAAGGATAGAAGTTGTGTGGAACCACCCGAGACTCAGAATATGAGAAGCTGTGCGAAACCAGCCAAAACTCAGGGGACGAGGAGCTGTGCGGAACCAGTCGAA